>NW_008338715.1:7422515-7437860 GCF_000622305.1 Nannospalax galili | reverse complement strand
AAGACATAACATTGAATAAGGTTTTAACCTTTAAAAAAGATCTCCATTTCATTTTAAAATATATTGTTTCCTACAGAAAGACTCATTTTTAATGCTACTAATGCTTAGATGTTTGCTTATGTGTCTCTAATCTCTATGTTTCTGATTATTACTAGTCACAGTCAATTACACTCAGACCCTTGGCACCTGAGTATGGATATAAAGTTATCAGGTAAATTTCAGTGGTAATGTTTATCACCTCTACTAATTAACATGAAGTAATGTCTTATGCTTCCTCCTCAAATATGTCATTTTTTAATTTGTTGATTTGTGTGTATATCATACAGAACATCCCAAACAATCTTAGTCATCTATATACCCACTTCCCAAATGGTACCCTCCCATAGCCCCCCCCGAACTGGAGCCCATATACTCTGTCATCCCTGTTACTGTCCACTGTGTTGTTGGCACCCCAGCCATTCCCCATTGTTTGTCCATCCTCTGAATCTAATTACCTTATCTAGAGATCCTTGTTTTAGGAAGATCAGCTGTTCCTCATCTAGCAGCAATCAGTTGTCAATATTCCTTTAGATATGATTGGGGGTCTGCTGTTCATTTTCCCAGTTCTTTGCTGGGTTACTGTCTGGGAATCTTTCGGCCAACCCTGGCCAATGGCTCTGTCTGGCAATGTTTCTTGTTATGTAGTCTTTAGCTATACATATGGACTCCTAAAAATTTATATTGACCGCTTTAGTCTTTGGTTATACTTTCCTTTCAGGTGTTTAAGACCCTACGATTGGACCAAATAAACCAATTTATTTTTACTCTTAAGGTCATTTGAGGATCTGTACCTCATGGGTCACATGGGCTCGGGAGGAGCCACTGGCTCTTTTCTTTTACCAGTTCCTTGTATGTGAGGATAAGTCAAAGGTCCTACTTGATCATGGCTGGCTTCACTTGGAAGCATGGAGGAAATGTTTCTTCTGTGTTGACCTTCCTCTTTGTAGACTGGACACTGGTTCAAGTCCATCTGGTGGGCTTTCCATGGCCTCCTTGATTAAGAAAACAGTTGCCTGACCACAGTTATAGGACTTTTGAGAGATACTCATAGTCCCCTGAGACTTAATTGACCTAGGAGGTTGTCTTAGTTTGTTTCTCCATTACTGTGACAAAACACTCTGACCAATACCAATTTGTGGAGGAAAGGGTTTATTCAGCTTACATCTCCCAGGTCTCAGTTCATCAGTGAGTCCAAGGTAAGGAATCCAGGGCAGGAACCTGGAAGCAGGATCTGGAGCACAGGCCATGGAGGAACACTGCTTACTGGCTTGCTCCCCTGACCCCGGCTCAGCTTGCTCTCTTATCCAACACAGGCCTACCTGCCCAGGGGTGGCACTACCCACAGTGGGCTGGGCCCTCCCACATCACTCCACAATCAAGAAAATGCCCCATAAACATAGCCACAGGCCAGTCCAATGGAGGAAATTCCTCAATTGAGGCTCCCTTAACCCAGGTGTATCAAGTTGACACTAAAGCTATCCAGCACAGAGGACAAAGAGCAAAAACTGTCCTTTATGGCCCTCTGATGAAATTAGCATAGGCCTCAAAATAGTTCAACAAGCCTGGTACTTTTAACTACCATGTGCCACGTAGATAAAGCTTGAGCAAAGACCAAACATTCTCAGATAAACCTTGCCTAGACATATATTATATTCTTTGATCTGGTTGTATGTGCAATTTGTCAGTAGGTTGTTGGACTAATATGGTTCCCTCTGTTTTTTTCTTGTTTTTTGTTTTTAAACTAGCTAGGCTTTATTTTTCTCTTGCATTGTCTAACACTTCCACCATGGATTCCCCATTTAAGGTGCCACCATTTTTTCACATTTCTCCATTAATAATACCCTTCTATAATCCCACTTCTCTTGAGCTCATGGATTGGAAGAATAAATATTGTGAAAATGACCATCCTACCAAAACCATTTGTAGGTTCAATGCAATGCCCATCAAATCCCCATAACATTTTTCATAAAATTGGAAAAAAAAAGCATCCTAAGATTCATATGGAATCACAAAAGACCTTGGATAGCCAAAGCAAACTTGAGCACTAAAAGCAATACTGGAGGGCTAAGAAGCATCTTAAAATGCTTCTTAACATCACTAGTAATTAGGGAAATGCAAATTAAAACCACTTTAAGATTTCAACATACCCCAGTCAGACTGGCTAAGATCAAGAGAACAAATGATTCCAAATGTTGGAGAGAATGTGGAGAAAGGGGACTGCTCATCCACTGCTGGTGGAATTGCAAACTTGTTCAACCCCTATGGAAAACAGTGTGGAGAACTCTTAAAAAACTACAAATGAACCTACCATTTGACCCAGTTATACCACTCCTTGGCATATACCCAAAAAACTCATCCTACTGCAGGGATACTTATCCATCCATGTTTGTTGCTGCTCTTTTACAGTAACTAAGAGATGGAAGCAACCTGTGTCCCTCAACTGACTAGTGGTTAATGAAAATGTGGTTCATTTATACAATGGAGTTTTACTCAGCAGTAAAGATGAAATCATGAAATTTGCAGGTAAATGGATTGAATTAAAAACTGTTACACTAAGTAAAGTAAAAAACTCAGAAAAAAACAAAACAAAACAAACAAACAAAAAAAACCCCAACATATGTTCTCATATATGGCTCATAGTACCAAACCCTGATAAGTGATCATGTATCCAGACATAACTACAGGAACCAGGATAATGAAAAGGAACCAGGGAGGTAAAGGAAAGGAAAGGATCTAAAAGAGAAGAACAGTAGGAAACAGACATTAATAAGGAAGATATGGATTAAATGTGGTTATTTTAAGCGGTGGGGGGAGGAAAGGTTATACAGGCACCTAGGGGATAAAGGGAAAGAAGGAGCTCAAGAGAGGTGGAACCATAGGAGAAGGGTGTTGTTAAGGGAGAAATGCAAATGCATTTTTTCTCAGGCTAAGTTTTGAGTTTTAGGAAGTCATTTTTCCATTTTTCCAAATAAAAAGTAATTATTGTCAATATTTTATTAATCATTGAGAATTTCATATAATGTTTTTTGTTCATATGTTCATATTTACCCTCCCCTTCACATCTACTCACAAATTCATGCCCACACCTCTACATGCCTAACTTCATGTCTTTTTTTTAAGGTGGTATACTTGTTAATTTATTGTTTTTCAACTCTATTTCTTCAAGTTAAGATCCAGATCAAATATATTCTCAGGACTGTTTTGGCAGAAGATAGCACTACCCTTGATAATTTTCTAAAGCATCACCCAGGTTTTTTTTTGTTGTTGTTGTTTAAAACCTGTTGAGTCCAATTCGTGTTAGGTATTCAACATCCTAGAGATCAAACTTAATGAAAATTTACTTCCCCTCTCCCAACAACTATCAAGTGACAATAGCTCCTCAGCTAGGGGTCAGAGCTTGTGCCTCCCTCCTCCCTCCATGTTGGGATTTTTGTCTAGTTTGAGCTTGTATAGTACTTGTGCATGCGATCACAACCACTGTGAGTTCATATATGCAGCTGCCCTGTTGTATGCAGAACACATTGTTTCATTGTAGTCATCCACCATCTCTGGCTCTTAAAATCTTTCTGTTCCCTCTTCTGCTATAATTCCTGAGTCTTCTGCTGAGATGTATGATATAGATGTCCCCTTTAGGTCAAAGTCCTCTACAGTCTCTTATTCTGTTCATGTTGTCCAGTTGTGGGGTTTTGGCATTAATCATCATCTATTGCAAGAAATATCTCTGCATAAAGATCAGTCATTAGGAGTTGTTTCAAAACTACTTCCATTTAATAGAATAATAGAAGTAGCTTTTAACTTAGCATCTGTCATCTCTCTAGACACAGGATGTTAGTATTGAAAATTTTGCTGGATAGGTTTCCATCTGATGTTGTGGATCTTAAATCCAGTTATAAAGTGGTTGGTTATTACCATGATGCTTGTGTCACTATTTCACCAGTGGACATATATTGCCAAGTAAGTTGTTATTGTAGTTCACAGAGATCGTAGCTGAATAAGATTGATGCTTATTTTTCTTCTCAGGTACTGAGTATACTACTTACACTAGTATAAAACTCAGCCAGTCTAGAGATTTTTCCAGGTCATTAAGATTGATTTCTCCATGTTCTATGACTCAAGTATGCATTTTCTTAAGCAATAGTGATTTCCTATCAGGTTCTGAATGGTAATCAAGAACAATGGTAATGACCAGTAATATTTGGCACCTATATGGGAGTACACTGGTCAACAACTCCAAAAGAACAACACATTTCTAGAATCCTGGGGAGCCAGGGATTTGTTTCAGTAGGTAAAGATGCTTTCTGGGGAAGCCTGGCAACTTGAGCTTAATTCCCAGAACTCTTGTAAGGTGTAAGTTGAGAAAGAAAAAGGCCTCTGACTTCCATATGTGTGTAGTTGCATGCACATGCCCACATATACATTGTACACATGTATGAATACAGACAATAATGATGATAAATTTTTTAGATGAGAATATAAAATGCAGTCTTTAATTGTTGTTTTATCCATTTTGTCAAATAAACACGTTTTGAAATAAGAAATGTCCCCCATATCTCAAGTATCTGAACACTTATTACCAGTTAAAGGTATTCTTTGGGGAGGTCATGCAATCATTAGGAAATAGAGCTTCAGTTGGATTAAGCACTGTACTGGGGGCAAGTATGAGAAACCATAGCTTTGCTTCACTTCCAGTTCTCTCTCTATTTCATGTTTGCTTTTCATGATTTCAGTTCTCTGTTTCCTTCTCCTGCTGCCAAGCCTGACACTTGCTACCCTATCTCCCTGACCTGATGGCACTGACCCTTCTAGATCTGTAAGTCAAAATATTTTTTTTTCTAAAAAATTGCCTCTGGTCATAGTATTTTGTCACAGTGATAGGTAAGTAACCACTACAACATGCAGTATAATTCTGACATAAGTGTTTGAGCTGTTCTGTTTTTAAAAAATCATTTGTGCAGAAATGTTTTGTATTCCTAAAATGTGACATTTAAGTGATTTTGTTTGAGTTTTTGAATATGATTTTTCTTCCTGGGAGCTATTCTGTTACATTATATTTGAAAACATTTGTATTTATTAAACTTATTCCTTATCTTTTGGTCTATTAAAAATCTATAGGTTCGGCTAACAAGAGATAGTTTCCACACGAGTTTTTCAAACGTTATGAGTGTTAGGTATTCCTCCCCAAACCCCCTCTGCCTTGCCCTCCTTTCCCCCTTCAATCCTTCCTACTCCATTTTCCCCATCCCCCTTTATATCACAGCATTCTATCTCCTCTCCATGAAATCACCCCCTCCCCATGGACATGTGCTAGGTTTTGATTTTCCAATTGAAACATGTCTTTCCAAAGGCTCAGAACTGCCATTCACTTATGATAGACAACATATAATGTCTGTCTTTCTGGGTCTGACTGACATCCCAGATCATTGTTTCCAGTTCCATTCATTTTCATGTGAATTTGTTGATTTTATTTTTCTCAACAACTAAATAATATTCCAGTGTGCAAATATGCTACATTTTCATTATCCATTTATCAATTGATGGATATCAGGGTTATTTCCATTTCCTGGATATTGTGAATAGAATGGCAATGAATATAGATGAGCAGTTTTACTATAGTAGCATATCCTTTGGGCTACATGTCCAAGACAGGTATGGCTGGATAGTGTGGTAGATCTATTTCTACCACTTGAGAAATATCACATTGAGTTCCACAGTGCCAGGATTTCTGTGCACCCCAGCAGTGAATAAATGTTACCCCTTTGCCCATATCTTTTGCTAGCATTTGCTATCTTTTGATTTTTGGATCTTAGTCATTCTGCCTGGGGTAAGTTGAAATCTCAGAGTAGTTTTAATTTTAATTTTCCTAGTGGCTAAAGATAATGAACATTTTTTTAAAATCTTAGCCATTTGTGTTTGATAAGTCTTTGCATAGTTCTTTGCCCTAATTTTTAATTTAAAAAATTCTTTCTGTATGTAAATACTAACCCTCTGTTGGATGAATAGCGGGGAAATATTTTTTCCCATTCTGTAAGTTGCCTGTTTACTTAAAACTTTTTTTTTCTGCACAGAGCCTTTTAGTACATGTTGTCTCATTTGTCAATTGTTGGTCCTAATGCATGCACTATTGGGACCTGATCAGTAAGTACTTTTGTTGTACCTAGAAGTTCCAGCTCATTCCCTATTTTCTCTTCTTTCACATTCAGGCTATCAGGTCTTATTCTGAGGTCTTTAACATGTTTGGAATTGAGTTTTGTTCTGGGTAAGAGGCAGAAATCTGGTTTCATTCTTCTACCTAAGACCTTCTTCAGGATCCTGACTCATTCATGTCAACCACATCTTAGCAGGTGCTTACCATACTACAGAACAAGCTGATTAAGATGACTAGAAGTGATTTTAGTCTGAAACGATTGTTATTCTTGAATCTGCCATTCAACTTGATTTGAAGCTCTGGTCTACATAATTATGTGAACAAATAAATGCACATTTTTCACATTTATACATATATGATCTATCTATCATCTATCTATCTATCTATCTATCTATCTATCTATCTATCTATCAATCATCTATTTATCATCTATCTAATATATATCAGTTGTCCAAATGGTAGTAATAGTGAAAAGTCACCTTTGGAGTTAAGACAGTTAACCTGTTTTCTAGCAAATATCATTAGTAATCACAAAATAAACTTTTCATTTTAAACTTTCTCTATATTTTTATTTTACACATCTGAATGTTTTGCTTGCATATATTTCAGTGCAACTATGTCATGAAATGCCAGCAGAAGTCAAAAGAAGGCATCAGGTTACCTTGAACTAGAGTCGTTAGCCACCCAGTTAGTAGGGGGAACCCAATCTGAGTCTTCTGCAAGTGAAATTAGTGCTCCCCTAACCACTGAGTCTTCTCTGTAGCCCCTATAATAGTTCTTTTTTTAAAATTCATTTTTTTGTATATTTTTATTGACTTTGTGTGTATTTTATATAATAGTATAATTTTTAAAACTCAACATTTCACAATATTTCTAATCCACCAAAATGATCTGTTGAAGTTCTAACCCTCACTGTATTTACTTTTATTATTATTTTTTTGGCCTTTTTAGACAGGGTCTCCCTGTAACCCCAGATGGCCTGGAACTTGCTATGCAGACCAGGCTGGCCTTGAACTCACATATATCTGGTTGGCCTTGAACTCACAGAGATCTGCCTACCTCTGCCTCCTGAGTGCTGGGATTAAAGGCATGTGCCACTCATCACACCCAGCTGTATTTTTATTTTTAAAATAATTACATATATAAGGAGCATTCAGCTATTTTAACTTTCTAAGAACTAAAATTAGCAAGTAATATTTTTGTATATTATTACATGTGTAATACTAGGATAAAAATTCAGTATATGTTTTATAGTTAAAAGTCATTTTTATATATGCGATTACTTCAAAGAAACAGCCTCCATGCCACAGAATACTTGAAATTGAACATTTTTCTTTTCTTTTTAAAATTATTTATTATTTTTATTTTACATGTATGTAAGTGCACTTGTGTCATGGAATGCCTGCTGAGGTCAGATGAGGACATCAGGTCCCCTGGAACTGGAGTTACAATGGTTGTTAGCTGCCATGTGGGTGCTGGGAATTGGAACCCAGTCTTCTGAAAGAGGAGCCAATGCTCTTAACCACTGAGTCATCTCTACAGCCCCAGAGAAACTTCCTTATAGTAGTGTAGGTCAATTACTTTTAACTCCATTTAACATATGCCAAAAATCACACTGCACTCTATCATTAAAGTTATTTCAATAATTTATTATATGGCAATTTGATATTTTCCTTCAATTTCCTTGAAAGAAATGTTAGAATGCTCTTAATTCATGACCTGTTTTTTTACTCATTAAAGGAATTCACTATTCACAATTGTTACTAATATTTCAAAATATTTTTATTTTGGCATTCTTGAGTACCATACATCATGAGTATGATAGAAAATAGGGAATGGATTACAAATATGCCATTTTTTAGAATAGAAAAGGGAATTTATCAGAAATAAATGGGAAAAGAAAACTTATCAGATATGTTCACAGAACTAATTTTAGAAACAAAAGTATCTGGAAATGGCTATCTCAAAATCAACATCTTCAACACTATTTTTCATCAATGAACCTGGAAAACTATTACTTCTCCTCAGTGATACATTTATTTCATGCTGCAGATGCTGAGAGCTTGTGGACTAAAGTATTCAAAGCTTCTAAGACTGTGCTTATTCTTGTTGCTGCTCAATTTGAGAATAGAGTGCATGTGATATATACATATATATATATATATATTTCTTTCTTTGAGATTTGAAATTCAATTGTCCTCATATTTCCACAGAAGAAAATTAAATTGAAGTAGGAAATACATCATATTTATTACTTTAGATTGACTGTTCCAAAATGTTTTGCCATTGTGATATGAAATACATTTGATTATGCTTAAGTAATGGTTCTCTCAAGTCCTCATGAAAGTGATTTATATGCTCTGGAGGCTATTCCTGTGGATTCAACTGCTAGTTGGTTCCACTAATTAAGATTACCAGAGGAAATTTTAGACAGTGAAATGGTTGTTATTCTGCACCCTCCATCCTACTTGGTGTGAGCTATAGTTCATATAAAATAACTATGTACATTTCTCATATACAGTATGTATGAATTTCAGGTATGCAAATGATAGTACTAATATATATATTACTTTTGTTACAATATATGTGTATATTTCACATGTCCAAATGATAGCACTAGTAAAAAGTCACCATTTGATTTAAATAATTCATTTCCTAATAAATATCTTGAGTTTTCCCAATATACTTCTTACATATGTGACTATTGATATTTGTCTATAAATAACTAGATAATGTGTACTATTTGACACACATTCATATGGGCAGGTCCCGCGCACCGCGTTGCTGGGGTGTGTGCGTGTCATGTACCATGTTGCTGCTCAGGTCTCTGGCTCTCCATGTTGCTGGGGTGCGCGCCTGTCACACACTGCGTTGCTGAGGCTTTCCGCGACTACTGGATGCTGGCGACTCTACTGATGGCTGCGTTTCCAGGCGGGCTCCGTTCCAAGCCACAGGGCACTCCCTCTAGGTTCGAGATCTGTCAGCCGCCGGGTCACGAGGGGAGGTGCGGGAACGGCGAAAGCAGGGTCTTCGCGAGTCATTGTTTACGAAGGGACAGCCCCCTCCAGAGAGACTGAATCTTAGGCAATAAGACACAGAACTCAGCTCAGTCAGACTCAGTGGTACAGCTCCTTTATTCAGTGACTCAGCTTGGCTCCAGGTCTTAGTGATTCAGCTCCGATTAATTAGGGGAAACCAGGATATTTTATAGTGTGGGGGCAGTAGCAAAAGCCTTAGTTGATAGGTGCTTTGTAGGATGCCCCATTTACATTTGGTGGTGGGCTTCCACCAGGCTGCCAGACATTGCCTGATTATCACACAGGAAAAACCTGGCAGTTCCCATGCCAGAGGCCATGTATCTGTGACGGCTACTTCAAAGATGAGTCAGGAAGAGAGTAGGAAGGCGCCCCGCTGAGAAAAGGAGTCTCTGCATAAACGCTGAGCCCCTTGGGCTATCTGGACATGGAGAGACTTTGACTTAACACAGCAGGGGTCCCCAACACATTCATATTTATATATGCATGTATTCTATTTTCTAATATCTTCAGAATGCTATGTGGAACAACCATCTAGTTTTGTTATAAAGATAAAATTCTAGAAGATCCATGATATCTTATTCACATACGTTTGTTCAGCAGTAATGGCAATTGTGTTTTTAGTTGTTACTTTCAGATCATGTTAAAGGCATGACTCTTCCTTGCTGAGTTCTGTTGATTCCAGTCAGTTCATGCAGCTGGGGTAGTTCATGTGCCCAGTTGGGATTTGCACTTACCTTGGTGTCTCAGTGGAAACATGTTTACACACACAGCTGGAATGTAAATCTCAAACTGGGAGTGAAACAGGGAGAAAATGTCCCCTAAAGGGATAGTCTCATTGATAAAATAATTCAAGAATGGACCCAAACAGAAGCTTTTGGGATAATTTTATTAGAATTTTAAGGAAAATCCTCATGGCAGGTGAGCTGGTAATCTCTCTAGCTGCCTTGAGGAGGAGAATGGAGGGGAAAAGGAAAAAAATCCATGAAGCCATGCAGGCTTAGAGCCCTCATGGAGGTCAGGCACTTGACTGACTGGCAGCCACATGGCTGGGAAGGGAGCTTTAGAAAGTAAATAAACACCAGATGCTAGGGCAGCCCAAAGCATTAAAGAAAGCATGTTTAGAAAAGTAATATGAAAAATAAAAGAAGAGATTATACTTTTCTGAAGATTTCAGAATAGTGGAGCAGACTAATAGAGACCTACATCTGTGACTGGGTCCAGAAGCCCTGCACTGGGAGGCAGGATTCTGGACAGGAAATGTTCACTATCTCATTAACACACTAGGTATTCTGCTTATCTATATTACATAACTTAAGGTGCACCTACCTTCCTAGGGGTGGTCCTATGACCAGATGATTGACCAGTTCAACTAGAAAGATGAGTCTTCCAACAGATAGAGGTTTTATATTCTTGACCATTTAAACTGACTGGGCTATTTGCTACTCTAACAGAAGGAACTTTTTCTTTCTAGCTTTCGACCTCTCATTCAGCCCTATAATCTAGGTGAAGCTATTCATCGGCATGAATGAGCAAAACAGTCTTTTTGAGGTGGCAAGTGATACACTCAGAGTGCAAGGACATCTGTGTCTTTCTGAGAGGATCTTCTTATGAACTGACCAAAGGAGACAACATTTGTGTGTATTCTCACAGTGTGGCAAGTTCACTAGCAATAATCATGTACAATTTTTAACATGATTTCAGGCAGTGATATTCTACCTACAACTAGGGAAATGCTAATGGAAATACAAACTACCCTGAATAGTCAAAGACATACTAACAAGAATATAAAATGTTATAAGTATCACACTACCCAATTTGAAGTTATACTTTGCAACATTACTAACAAAAAACACCATGTAATAGTATTGATCCACAACAGACAAGTAGAAAAAAAGCACAAAATGAAAACTCCAAAGCAAACAACACTGAAGAAGCAATTTCATTCTTAAAAAAGATGGATAGGAGATAAGATAGATTTTTTAATAAATGGTGTTGGGGAAATGGGATATCCATATGTAAAAGACTAGCCTTAGTTTCATAGTTTTCATATAAAAATAAATTCAAATGCTAGAGTAGCAAAAAAGCCCCATAAGATTAACTGGTCAAAACTAAAACCTCTATCCTTTGAAAGACACACCTTTCCAGTTTCATTGGTCAATCACCTGGTCAAAGGCCCACACCTGGGAAGGTGGTTCACCTTAAGTCATGCTAAATAGTTGAGTGGAATACTTAGTGGGATAATGAGATAGTGAACTTTTTCTGCCTGGAACCCTGCCTCCCAGTGCAGTGATCACAGACATGTGATGTGGGTCTCTGTAAGTTTATCCACTTTTCTGAATTCTTCAGAAAAACAAAATTGCTCTCCTTTTCTTCTTCATATCCCTTTTCTAAGCATGCTATTCCTAATGCTTTGGGCTGCCTCAACCTTCAGGGTCTCTACTTTTTCTCTAAAGCTTCCTTCTCCCCACCATGTGGCGGCTAATCTGCCACATGTCTGACCTCCATGCAGACTCTAAACCAGCATGGTTTATGGCTTGTTTTCCTTCTCCTGCATTCTCATTTTCACATCAGCTGCAGAGATTTCGAGCTTGCCTGCCTTGAGGATTTTTCTTTAAATTCTAATAAAATTGTCCTTAAGCTTCTGTGTTGGAGTCCATTCTTAAATTATTTTATAAATGAGACTTATAACTCTCTAGAGGATAATTTTCTCCCCTGGATTACAAACATGGCTCAAAGACCATCACAGAGCCTTATTAGAGGAGAACATTTGGGAAAAATGACAAAGCAAAGTTAAAACCAAAACTGGTCAAAGAAGGTGAAGAAGTACATTTCATACCCTGTTATGGAAAACAACAACAACAACAAACAAAACTCACTTTCATTAAGGAAACATTAATATCACAAATAAACACTAACAAAGTATTAATGGAGTACTTCAATATCCCTCTTTCACCAGTAAACAAGTCATCCTGACGGAAACTAAATAAACTCAGGAGTTAAATAACATCATAAGTCAATGGATCTATTAGATATTTGTAAAACATTCCATGCAAACACTTTCTTCTCAATAGCCCATAAAACTTTCTCCAAAATAAACCAATAATAGTGAAACAGTGAGAAAGAGGGTACCCTAGAGGGTTCTTCATGCATTCAATAAAAGAACTTAAGAATGGACTGAAATGGAAGCTTTTACAATTTTATGAGAATCTTAAAAAAAAATCCTCAGGGAAGGCAAGCTTGTATTCTTGGCAGCTGCCTTGAGTAGGTGAATAGTGGGAAGAAGGAAAGAAAGCCATGGAAGCCGTGCAGGTTTAGAGCCTGCATGGAGGTCAGACATGTGGCTTGCTTGCAGCCACATGGCTGGGGGAAGGAAGCTTTAGAGAAAAGGTGAAGAAATATAACATGCTAGGGACAGCCCAAAGCCTTAAAGAAAGCATGTTCAGTAAGAAAGACATGAAGAAGAAAAGGAAAAATAACGCTTTCCTGAAAAGTTCAGGAAAGCGGACAGACTAAAGGAGACCTACATGGCTGTGGCTGATCCGGAAGTTCTGCCAGGATCTCCAGGGACCGGAGCTAGTTCCAGACAGAAATATTTGCTACTTAATTAACACACCATGTAGTCCACCTATCTATTTAGCATAACTTAAGGTGACCCTGCCTTCCTGGGAGTGGTTCTATCACCAGGTAACTGACCAGTGAGACTGGAAAAGTAGGATCCTCCAACAGATAGACTAGACATTTTTATAGTCTGGACCAGTTCAATTTAGGGGGCTTATTGATATTCTAACATTAGGATACAAAGTCAGACAACAAATTTTAGGAAATTGAAATAACACCCTGTATTCTTTCTCTCACCAGGAAGGAATATAGCTGGATATAAAATAGAAACAGTAAAAATTACACAATGTCATGGAAACTAACACACTATTGAATGAAAATTGGGTGAAGGGAGAAGAATGAAAATATAACCATTCTTAGAATTGAATAAAAATAAAAATAGAAATATAAAAATTCCAAAATTGAAAAAAAAAATGAAAACACAATATACAAAAATCTATGGTGCTGTTAAAGTAGCAAAAAGCCCCATAAGTTTAAGTGGTCAAGACTATAAAATCCCAAGTGTATCTGTTGAAGGTCTCACCTTTCCAGTCTGACCCGTCAATCTTCTGGTGATAGAATCACCACTAGGAAGGCAGGTTAACCTTAAGTTATGTTAAATAGATGGGCAGAATACCTGGTGTGTTAATGAGGTAGCAATTTTTCCTGCCTGGAATCTGCCTTCTCAAACAGAACTCCACAGAACTTCTGGAGGAGCCACAGCCATGTGGGTCTCGGTAAGTCTGTCTGCCTTTCTGAATCTTTCAGAAAGGTGTAATTTCCCCTTTTCTTCTTCATGCCTTTCTTACTAAACATGTTTCTCTAAGGCTTTAGGCTGCCCTAGCATCTTGTAGTTCTTCACTTTTTCTCTAAACCTTCCTTCTGTCAGCCATGTAGCTGCCAGTCAGCTGTGTGTCTGACCTCCCATGCAGGCTCTAAACTTGCATGGCTTCATGGCTTTCTTTCCTTCTTCCCACCATTCACTTCCTTAAGGCAGCTGCCAAGATTACCAGCTAGCCTGTCCTGAGGATTTTTCTTTAAGATTCTAATAAAATGGTAAAAGCTTCCATTTGGGTCCATTGTTAAAATTATTTTATGAATGAGACAAAGAACCCTCTAGGGGACCCTCTTTCTACCCATTTCAGCATGAGCATTAATAAATATGCCAGCATTACAACTACCTGGAGTAAAATAAAAAGCTGACTCTAAAGTAGAGTGGGCTCGATCTCAGAGGACACTACTTGTCCTAGCTCTCTACGAGAATCATCTGTCTCTGAGAATTGTGATGTTGGATCTCTTTTATCTCCTCACCCTAAGCAGATGGAGCTGTCTGTGACTTCACCCTGTGCCAATTAAATTGTCTCTCTGAGCCTGTTTCTCCCACTGCTCTTCCTGAACTCAGGTCATACCCATAGTTTATTCAAAATAGTTTCTCCATCTTCATTGGGGAAGTATAAAGTTTAAGTTCAGCTCCACCCTTATCTCAACAGACCATCTGGTCATTTTATTCTTAATATCTCATTCATCCAAGGTCAAGGATGGGTCAGTACCCTGCTTATAGTGCTTTGAAATGTTAATTCTCAAGCACACCCACATTCATTCATTATTTTTTGGGGTACAAACTGAGGTTGCCAAGGCATCACCCTGGTCATCAGACCTAAGAACATTGATGGGATTAATTACAGCCATCAGTCCAGAGTATGCACATTAATAAAAATCAGTCCTACACTACTGTGGTAGCCTGGGTGACTCCATCTTGACTCTCACCTCCATTTTGTCTCAGGCAAGTCATACCTAAGGTTGAACTTGTTGTACCTCATCCACTGGACCCCAAAAAGACCACCGAGGACCCAACACACCAAAATGCAAAAACAAAGGTTTATGGTTTATTCGGGCTTAAGCTCGGGCTCTCAGACTTCACCAACTCCAAGGATCCATGCTGAGAGGCCAGAGTAAGAGAGAGTGCAGCCTTTTATAGGTTTTAGACAAAGGGGGGGATACAGAAGATACATTTTGGTTGGTTCATGGAGCCCACGCATGCCAACACAATTTTAAACCGATTGGATATATAAGATGCAGCCCTGGAAGTTTCTTATTGGTAGGTGCTATTCTCAGGGCTGTGGAATGTGCTGTTACCTGTGGGGCCAGGAGTCTCCGTTTTTACCTTATAGGGCAGTTTTTATGCATGGGCTTGCTTAATCTATAGTTTCCTGGAAAGGGGGTTGGGAATAGCAGGCGGGGGTCAGGGCATGCCAGGGTATGTCTAGGAATGTCTAAAGCAGCAGCCAAACATTTCACAGAAGCTAAAAGAGCAATTAGTGGGGGTCTGGAGAGATTGGGGGGTAGCAGGTGAATGAAGAGGGTCTCAAGGTTCTACATTCCCCCCTTGTCTTGTAACTGGGGAACCCAATCATGGGTTCTGGTCAGCCAGCACACATGTATCTGGGGGGATCATGCTAAGTGGCATATAGACTTGTTGCCTCTGAACCGTAAGTTGGATGGTGCCTAACCTGTCCTTCATGAACT
>NW_008338715.1:7419594-7422347 GCF_000622305.1 Nannospalax galili | reverse complement strand
CACAGACCTGGGTACGCGTTTGAGGACGGCCTCCGACAAAGTGAAAGTAACTGCGCCGGATCGCCGCCTCATTTGATCTGCACTCTCACCGCTCATGAGGAGCTGCTGATCTGAGGTAAGTTGTCTCTGTCTCAAAAAATGGGCCAGCAACTGTCTAAGGAGGCTATTTTTATTAGGGACTTGAAGGCCTCCCTCGGAGAAAGAGGAGTCCGAGTTAAGAAAAAAGATCTTGTAAATTTTTTCGTGTTTGTGAGTGACCAGTGTCCTTGGTTTGTTATAGATGGTCCTGAAATCAACCCTAAAAAATGGGACCGAGTGGGACAGTGTTTAAATAAACTATTAAAGGATAAGGGCTCTGAGGCAGTTCCCATTCAGACTTTCAGCTATTGGACATTAGTCCGAGATCTTCTCAAAGACTCTCCTGAAAACAAAAGTAAAATTATTTCCCTAGCTGAGGATTTCATTAAGCCCCTTTCTCGGTCCGCCTCTGTGTCATCCATTAATGAGACAAACCTTCAAAAAGTAACTCAGGGTGTCGCTCATCAGGAGCAGACCTCGCCTTGCCCATCAGTCGTGATCGATATGCCTCCCTCGAAGCCAACCACTACAGGTGGGCCAACCCAACTTTATCCAACATTGCCCAAGGTAGAGAGAAAAGAAAAACCTTTTTCCAACTTAACTTTCCCAGTCTTTCAGAAACAAGGTTCCCCTCCTGAAGGATTAACCCCCTCTGAGGAGAGCGACTTAGAAGAAGAGGCTGCCCAATATCATAATCCTGACTGGCCCCCTCTTGTTGCTTCTGCACCTCCCCTACCTCCATACCCACTGACCTTCTGTGCACCCGTTCTTCCCATAACTACCGCCCATACAGATATCCTTCTAAAAGCTAAAAATGACCTAAGTAAACAAATTATAGCTTTAAAAGATGTTCTTTCTTTGCAAAAAGAGTTTGCAGAGCTCAACTCAGAGCTTTCTTCCCTACAAAAGGCTGTTACTAGAACTGTTTTTGCGGCTCCTTTGCCAGGACCGCCCATACAGATATCCTTCTAAAAGCTAAAAATGACCTAAGTAAACAAATTATAGCTTTAAAAGATGTTCTTTCTTTGCAAAAAGAGTTTGCAGAGCTCAACTCAGAGCTTTCTTCCCTACAAAAGGCTGTTACTAGAACTGTTTTTGCGGCTCCTTTGCCAGGAGCTGCAGGAAAGACTAAGTTCAGGTCTGCCAAAACTAGGGCCCTTGCCTTCCCTGTAATCACTAGGCAGGCGGCCAGAGAAGGCCTCTCCTCTGTAGAAGAGTCAGGTAGTGACAGAGAAGAGCCTAGAGACTCTGATAATGAGGAGGGGGGAGAGGCACAAGAAGAGGGTGAGGCTGCTCCAGAGCAGGTCCCTGCTCCCGCTCCTTCAGGGCATAGTAGGCACTCTACTATACCTTCAGATGTTGAGTATAAGCGCCTCAAGTTTAAACCTCTTAAAGAATTAAATAATGCAGTTAAGAACTATGGCCCCAATGCCCCATTTACTGTATCCATGCTTGAGACCCTGTCCGGTGGCGGGTACTTTACACCAGGAGAATGGCTTCGGGTGGCTCAAACGGTTTTCTCTCATGGACAATTCTTATCCTGGAAGGCTGGCTACGTTGATCGCTGCCAGACTATAGCCAGCAGAAACAAGCGGGACCCTCGGGACCCTGAAGCCACCTGGACTTTTGATAAGCTTGCTGGACAAGGAAAATATATCACTGAGGACTGACAGCTTAAATTACCCACAGGGGTTTTAGCGCAGACCAAGGAGGCTGCACTGGGGGCGTGGAGAAACATCCCAGCAAAAGGCAGCCTCATGACACCCCTAACTAAAATAGTTCAAGGCTCTCAAGAACCCTTTAGTGAGTTTGTGGGCAGGTTACAAGAGGTAGCTGAAAGAGTTTTGGGTCCTGAAGATGACAATGACAAGTTTATTAAACAACTTGCTTGTGAAAATGCTAATTCTGCTTGCAAATCTGTCCTTAAGGGACAAGCCAAAAATAAGTCCTTGAATGAATTAATCAGACTTTGTGCTGACATAGACTCTTTTTCTCATAAGATTACTCAAGGCATAAATTTGGCAATTGGTGCTGCTCTTCAGACAACTAGAGGGCCCACCCTCCCTAAAAAATGTTTTAAGTATGGACAACCTGGGTATTTTGCAAAAAATTGTACTGAGACTCAGAAAGTAGGAGGGACCCCTACTCCCCCTGACAATATGCCTAATATGGTCTGTCCTCATTGTAAAAAGGGAAGACATCGGGCTAGTCAGTGTCGCTCTAAGATGGACATCTCCGGCAATCTTCTTCATCCCGTCCAGGGAAACAGCTGGAGGGGCCCTCTTCAGGGGGCCCCGAAAACTATCCGTTTCCAGTCAGCCCTGGAGACTACTCACAACCCTGTCCTGGGCCTAACCAATTCCCCTCCCTCCAGCGAGCCACACGAGGAAGCACCGGACTGGACTTCTGTGAGGATGGAACACAGGTTGTGGCCACCGGCGTATTTAGTCCCCCTCCTCCTCAAATGTTTTTCCTCATTATAGGACAGGCCTCCTCTATAATTCAGGGCCTCACCATTTATCCTTCCATAGTTGACAATGATTACACAGGAGAAATACAAATTTTGGCCAATTCAACATTAGGACCAGTCACTTTCAAAAAGGGACAACACATTGCACAAGCCCTTCCGCTCCCTTTAGAAAGCCAGTATCCATCCTTTAAAGAGTCCCACAGTG
>NW_008338715.1:7416709-7418117 GCF_000622305.1 Nannospalax galili | reverse complement strand
CCCCCTTTTTCCCACTGCTGTCTTCTGGCAAGGAGGCAATCCTCTTTATTGGGTACATCTACCTTCTACAACCAACAAGGTCCTTCCCACTTATCCTTCATTGGTAGTGAAAATTCTTCAGCTCGGCAGGGAGCAATCCTGCAAGCTGTTTGGGAAGGAACCAGATGTTATAATACTTCCCTACAGCCCTTCCCAGGTTTCCTGGCTTAACAGACACCTCGATGAGTGGGTTATTAATAGTGTTACATTTCAGGGAAAATTAGATAATCGTTATCCCCAAAATAAATTGGTCCAATTCTTTAACAAAAGCCCAGTCCCTGTTATATTTCCTAAAGTAACTAAAAGAGACCCCATACCTAAAGCACATTTGGTATTCACTGATGGCTCCTCCAATAACTTCATGGCCTCTAGTTATACCTTTAAACAATGAGTCTAATATACTCCCCTCTCCAGATAACTGTAGCTATTCCACACCTTTTAAGGTCCTACCCCATTACTTCAATACATCTGTTTGTCTTTTTAATCCTTTTCAAAATAATTCCTTTGATGTAGGTCTTGGATTAGCTATGTTTACTGCCTGCTCTAGGTCCGTCAAGACCTCTCAGACAGGCTGTTTGCGGAGGGGAAGAATTTATGTATGTGGAAATAACATGGCTTATCCTTATTTACCCACTAACTGGACCGGTTCATATGCCCCTGCATTGCTTTTGCCAGACATAGACATAATTCCAGGAGATGAGCCTGTACCTTTGCCTAGCTTTGACACATTCGTTCCTAGGCACAAACGAGCGGTCCAATTTATTCCATTGCTTATTGGACTGGGTATCTCAGGAGCACTCGCTACTGGCTCAGCTGGTGTAGGAGTGGCAATAGACACTTACAACAAATTATCTCAACAGTTAATTGATGATGTAAATATGGTCTATCGGTCTGTACAAGATCTTCAGGACCAGGCAGATTCACTAGCCGAAGTTGTTTTACAAAATAGACGGGGACTTGATCTATTAACAGCAGACAAGGGAGGTATCTGTTTAGCATTACAGGAAAAATGCTGTTTTTATACCAACAAGTCCGGGATCGTCAGAGATCGGATTAAAAAACACCAAGAAGAGCTAGAAAAAAGGCGACAAGAACTTTTTGCTAACCCCATGTGGGGCATGTGGAACGGAATTCTGCCTTACCTTCTACCCCTTGTTGGGCCCCTGGTGTCCCTACTCTTAATCCTAACAATAGGCCCCTGCATTTTCAACCGGTTGACTCAATTCATACGAGAAAGGCTATCAGCTGTCCAGACCTTAGTGCTGACTAGCCAATACCAAGCCCTAGAAACAAGTGACCCTGATAATCTATAAAGGAGGGAAAGATTCCCCTCCATAGTTACAAAGAAAAAGGGAGGAATGAAAAAAAA
>NW_008338715.1:7359756-7416199 GCF_000622305.1 Nannospalax galili | reverse complement strand
GTCAGTCACGTTGCTGAATTGCTCAGTCCCTCTCCCATATCCATAAGAATGCTGTAACCTTTGACCAACTTCTTCAACCCTTTCTAAATACAAACTGTATATAAGGAAAGCTTGCAGTTCAATAAAGCGAACCCTTGACAAGTGGACTTGCTTGGGCTCTGTCTCCTCTTTCTTGCCCGTTTTTCTTTTCAGGAAGTGGTCCCCCTCGAGCTTTACCTGCACAGGGTCCCCGCAGGCGGGGACAGGTGGACATGAGGGTTGTCAACCAGGGAGATTGGTTGAACCAGGACTCAAACCATCCCTTTCTGGCCTCTCATTCTAGTCTCCTCTGTTCCAACCATTCTCTTATTTTGTCCATGTTATCCTTTATTAATCTTGAGCGGTCCCTACAAAAACAGCACTCTTCTCTTAGGGCGGCACATAGACCCTGCTGTAAGAATAGGAGGTCTAATCCCCTACAATTTTGCAGGGCTAGCTCAGCCAGTGAGCTCAGGGAGTCTTGTAGGTGAGTAATTGACTCCTCGACTCGTCGGAGATTTGAATCTAAGCTGGCTCTGAGCTGGGAATAATGCTGATCTTGTCCTGCCAAGGCCGTGTCTCCTGTCCCTATCCCAGCAGCAATCCCTGTCCCAATGAGGAGACTTAAGGTTACTGCGGTTATTGGCTCCCTTCTAAGTCTAGTGAGGCTGGTAGTTCTTGGGCCTTTTAGACTAGTATAGAGGGTTAAGAAATCTTCATGAGTGTGGTAGGTGATTCTTGGCAGGAGTCTGATAATAACACAGGAACCAGATGTTCTCTCCAGGACTTCCCAATTTACAGAGGCTGTTAGTCCCATGGTGCAGGCCCACCAGGTGTCATTGTGCGGCAGGAGGAACTGCCCCCTCCCTGAGACATTAAGGGGGAGGATGGTGTTGCAGAGGCTAGTATAGGTCAGTGGGACCTGGCCAACACAGGTCCCAATGCCAGTTACCTGGGATAGGGTAAGAGAAACATTTGATAGCCATCTGCATTCTGCATAATCCATGAGGGAGAACCATCTGGGGAGGGGATTTAGGACTCGGTTGGGTCCCAGTGCATGGATGACCGGTTGGAGGACTTGGATGGTAAAGAGGGCCCCAGGGTCTCTCCCTGCACCATATAGCTGTAGGCCCCATGTGTGTCCTACATCCCACACCATAGACTGTTTTCTTTTCTCAGTGAACAGAATTATGAGAGGGTTGCACCATGGTTGGGCACAGGGCTCCCCCATACCTCCTCCAGTGCTTACTCTCCATCCCAGGGTGGTAGATCCGGGGGCCCATTGTAGGGTTATTAGATCCCCGGTTGATGACGCTTTCCACCAGCATGTGCCGGTGGTCTCACAGCCCCAGTCGGCCCAATAGTAATCCCCAGGTCCCCCACATTTGTTCTTAACTTGTCTGCTGCATCGGTGGCCTGGACAAATGTAGATGGTGAGGCTTCGCATGCATGATCTGGGGCCAGGGTCTCAGCAGCCGAAGGGAGGAAAGGGGGTCTGGTCATGAGGTTCCCATTCTCCTTCAAAGATGTCACAGAGGTCAACCCAAAGGTTGGGGTACAAAGTGTTGGGAGAGGCTGTCTTGGAGGTAGAGTTGATGACCTTCCCCGTGGCGGGGTTGGTGATTACCCAAGTTAAGTTTTGGGGCATATGGGGATTTATGTTACTTGCAAGAAAGATGCCATCAGCCAATAAGCCGTTCAATGTCAACAATAGACAGGTTAGCAGGAAGGGTCTCGTCGGATGCGGAGCTTGAATGGATTTGAAGGGTGTGCGGATGCCTTCCAGGTGTCTCCCTTGTAATCCTCTGGGACTGCAAATGGGTCGACAGGTTTTGTGTGGGAGTAGTGCACCCAAGTCATGACGCCGTCCACTTTGAGTGCAGTGGGAGTTGTCAAGAGGATCACGAAGGGGCCCTTCCATCTTGGCTCGAGATTTTTCCTTTGGTGTCTGCGGATGAAGACCCAGTCACCTGGTTTAAACCTGTGGGGTTGCAGGGGGACAGCAGCTTCATATATGGCTTGAGTTGCAGCCAGACCCATTGGTGGGTTAGCTGTAGCCGCTGGAGTAAGTCCAGTAGGTCCTGGTCTCCCAAGGTCGATATTAGGTCAGCTTGGAGGCTAGGTATCATAGGATGGGAGTTTCCATACATGATTTCAAAGGGGGTCAAACCCATCTGGTATGCAGTATTTCTTACTCTAAAAAGTGAAAAGGGGAGGAGAGCCACCCAGTCTGTGCCAGTCTCTAAAGCTAATTTGGTTAAGGTCTCTTTTAGAGTTCTATTCATTCTTTCTACCTGTCCTGAACTCTGGGGTCTATAAGCACAATGTAGTTTCAAATTGGCCCCCAGTGCAGTGACTATTCCCTGGATTACCTGAGAGACAAAGGCTGGCCCATTGTCTGATCCGATTGTAGTTGGGAAACCATACCTGGGCAGGATCTCTTCGATTAGCTTCTTGGCTACCGTGTGAGCAGTCTCATGCTTGGTTGGGTAGGCCTCAGTCCATCCAGAGAAGGTCTCTATGAATACTAGTAAATATTTATATCCAAATTTTCCCTGTTTGATCTCAGTGAAATCAGTCTCCCAGTACGTATCCGGTCGTGTCCCTCTACTCCGGGATCCAGGGTTAGCATGGGACTGAGCTGAGATGGTTAATTGGCAGGCATGACAATGCCTAACAATTTTTTCAATGGCTTGATTTCCTTTCTGAATTTTAACTTTCACCCTTGTTAGTAAGGTGCCCATGTGTGATGCTTGATGTATTTTCTTGAGTAATCTTGCTCCTAAATTCTGAGGTAGGATAACTTTCCCTTCCATTGTCCTCCACCAGCCCTCTAGGCATTGAGTCATAGGGAGAGTGTGTATCCAGGCTAAGTCCTTGGGGCTACAGTGGGGAGTTTTAGGCAGTTCCCTTGCTCCAGGATCAACAAGAATGGGAAGGATCATGGAGGTCAGGGCTATTTCTTTAGATGTCCTGTCAGCCAGATTATTTCCCTTCTGGGTGGGGTTGTTTCCTTTTTGGTGAGTCGGGCAGTGGATTATGGCTAGTTTTGTTGGGCCCCAGAGGGCTTGCAGGAGGTCTAAGATCTCTTGTTTATTTTTAATAGTCTTTCCCTCTGCAGTAAGGAGGCCCTTCTCTTGATAGTTGGCCCCATGGATATGGGCAGTGGCAAATGCATATCTGTTATCTCTGTAGACATTGAGTCTCTTTCCTTTACCATCTTTAGAGCTTTGGTAAGCGTGATCAGTTCAGCTTTTTGGGCTGATGTACCTATTGGCAGTGGCTAGCCCCAAATGACTCTTGAGGTGGTTGTGACCGCTCCCCCTGCATGCCTTTTACCATTTCTGTTGAAGCTGCTTCCATCTGTGTACCAGGTTTCTTCAGCCTCATGCAAGGGAACATATTTCAGGTCAGGTCTGATGCAATGCACCTGTGCCAGAATTTCAGTACAGTCATGGAGTGGTTCCCCGAGATCAGGATCTGGCAAAAGTGTGGCTGGGTTCAGGGCTGTTGGTACATGGAAGTTGATCCTGGGTTGATTTAGGAGCAGAGCCTGATAATGAGTTAATCGGGCATTGCTCAACCATTGATCGGGGGGTTGCTTGAGCACCCCTTCAAGGGCATGAGGGGTTGCCACAAGCAGGTCTTGTCCCAGGGTTAACTTGTTAGCATCCTAAACCAGCAGGGCCACTGCTGCTATAATTCACAGGCAGGGGTGCCATCCAACTGCTACGGGGTTTTACTTCTTTGATAGGTATGCAATAGGTCTCTTCCAGGGGCCTACTCTCTGGGTGAGGACCCCTTTCGCAATACCTTTACATTCATCCACATATGGACAGAAAGTTTTACTTATGTCTGGTAGTCCTAGGGCAGGGGCCTCTACGAGCTTGCGTTTTAGGGTTTCAAAGGCTCTTGCCTTTCCTGCGTCCAGTTGAAGTCCTATCCTTCTTTGGTAGCCTCATATGCAGGCTTTGCAATTTTGGTGAACCCCAAAACCCAGAGGCGGCTGAATGCCACGGTACCCAGGAATTCCCTCACCTGTTTTCTTGAGGTTGCTGCAGGTATCTTTAGCACAGTCTCTTAGTGGGCCTTAGTCAACCACTGCTGCCCCTACTTGAGGGTGTACCCTAGTTAAGTCACTTCTTGCAGACATATCTGTGCTTTTTTTGCGGAGGCCTGGTATCCCAAGTCCCCAAGTATGTGGAGTAAGTCCTCTGTCCCCTCCAGGCAGGACTTCTGGTCCGGTGCCACAATCAATAAGTCATCTACATATTGTAACAGGCTTATGTCAGGGCATTGGGCTCTGTACTCACCCAGATCTTCATGCAGGTCCTCATCAAATATAGTTGGAGAATTTTTAAACCCTGAGGCAGTCGTGTCCAGGTCATCTGGCCACTGACTCCTGCCTCTGGATCATGCCATTCGAAGGCAAAGTAGGGCTGACTGCTGGGAGCTAGTGGCAAGCTGAAGGTGTCCTTGAGGTCCAGAACTGTATACCATTGCCGATCTGGTGGCAGGGTACTGAGTAATGTATAAGGGTTGGGGACAGTGGGATAAAGTCAATGACTCTCTTGTTCACCTCCCTTAAATCTTGTGCCGGTCTATAGTCCCCAGATTGGGGCTTTTTGACAGGCAGGAGTGGGGTGTTCCGGGCAGACTGGGTCGTTCTCAGAACCCCTAGTTCCATTAATCTTCTGATATGTGGAGTAATTTCACATTTTGCCTCTAGGGGCATAGGATACTGGCGCACTTTAACAGGGTCCACCCCTGCTTTGAGTTAAACATATACAGGAGGCCTGTGTCCTGCCAGACCCATACCCCATGTTTCTGCCCAGGCTTGGGGAAACTTTTGGAGCCAATCTGATATATCAGGGTTGTGTTGGATCAGCTCCTGATGGAGTCTATATTCCTCAGTCAGGTCGTTGGTGATTAGAACCTGAACCAGTGCCCTGTTGTGAAGCAGGGTGGCTCCTTTAGCTGTGAAATGGAACTGTGTCCTCATTCTTGACAATAAATCTCTGCCCAGAAGTGGGTAGGGACATTCTGGGATTACTAGAAACCAGTGGGATACCTGGCCCTTCCCTAAATCTACTGTTCTTTGGGTAGTCCATAAATAGGGCTTTGTTCCTTTTGACCTGGTACCCATGTAGTTCTGGAGGACACTGGCCCTCTTGGCTCCAATAAAACTGAATTCTTGGCATCAGTATCCACCATAAACTCAATTGATTTCTTCTCTATTTTCAGGGTTACCCTGGTCTCAGAGAGGGGACCTGAGCCCCATCTCCCCTAGTCACTGTCTTCACCCCCAATTAGAGCCGGTAATACCTTAGCTGATTACTTATTCTTCTTGGGGCAGTCCTTCACCCAGTGCCCTTCCTCATTGCAGAACGCACACTGTTTTTTCCCTACCTCATTTTGTGTTCTGGATCCTGCCGATGAGCTCCTTCCGTACTGTGGGTTGGTTGCCAATAATATCTCTCTGAGGTCCTTCTTGTGGCAGGCCTGTTGTCTCTCCAGGACCCTGGTCAGGCTTGCTTCCTGTCTTTTTTCTTTTCTTTCCTCTCTTTGTTCTGCTGTCTCCCTTCTATTATAAACCTTTTCCACCACTGCTATTAAGTCCCTAAGGTTCTCTTTTCTCCTAGTCTATCTAAAGACTGTAACTTTCTCTTGATGTCAGGGGCTGCCTGGTTAACAAAAGCAAACATCACAGTTTGAGCTGATTCCTCCGCTTCTGGGTCATACAGAGTGAACTGCCAGAAGGCATCTTGTAACCTCTCTAAGTATGAGGCTGGGATCGTTTCGGGCCCGTCTGACATTGTAGACCTTAGACATATTGGTGGGTTTTCGAGCTGGCATTTTGAGACGCGCTCACAGAGTCTGGCAGTAAACCAGGAGCCTCTCCTTACCTTCTACCGTGTAGTAGTGCCAATTGGGATGGCTAGGGGGAAAGCTGGCATTAATGATGCCTGGGTCTGTGGTAGGGTCCCCGGTGGTGCCCAAAACCAATTTCTGGGTTGCCTCCAGGATCCTGTTTCACTCCTCAGTAGCGAACAGGACACTCAGGAGCTGGCGGCAATTGTTCCAGGTGGGCTGGTGAGTTAAGAGAACAGTTTCCAATAAGTTAATCAAGTCCCTGGGGTTTTCAGAGAAAGGCGCATTCTGAGCGCCAATTGTAAAGATCACTGGTGGCAAAGGGCCAGTAATGAAAGGGCTGATTGCCCTCTCCGTCTGGGGGCCCCACTGGCCAGAGGGGGAGGACAGTCATGTCAGGCTGGGGGGCCGTAACCCTCTGGCTCTGTGTGGCCTGCGTAGGTCCCTGTGGAAACGATCGTGGCTCCTCAGGGTCAGGAGGCGGGACCTGCACTTGTGGCACCATTGGTGGGGTGCCCTTCTGAGAGGGCCTCCCTGGAGAATGGGTTTCTCTTCCGCATTTCGTCTGAGAGGGAGGACCTGCAGAGGTGGAGGGGGAGCAGTTGGATTAATCGGGGGAAGGAAGGACTTGACCCAGGTGGGGGGGGCATTGGGTTGTTCAATGAGGCCTCGCCAGGTCACAATGTATGGTATCTGGTGCTGGTGGCCCATCCGTGGGCAGAAGATGTGGTCCTCTACCCTGGAAATCAAACTCAGGTTAAAAGTCCTTTCAGGGTGCCATCCAACATTGAAGGAGGTCCAATCAACCGAACATAAAGTTGTCCATTTCTTTTTCTTTACATCTACACTATTATAGGCAATTGTCTTAACGTCCCCCCAGTGGACTAGTGTAAGATCTAGAGGGGAAGATGGGGTATTGCCCATAGTATTTATCAGCCCCGTCTGTTTCATCAACAAAGAAATTAGAATAAAGATCACAAGACACAAGAACGACACAGACAGAGGGCCCAAATTAAACTACTGTGGCTTTCAGATGGTCTGGACTCTCAGCCTTGTGGATTCCGTGGCTCGATTGTGCCAAAGACCATATGGATAGGGCATGTGTGTCGCAAAAGGGTCGCAAGGTCCTCTGAGGTTTCAGATGGACTAGTGTCCTGGTGGGGTGTCCAGTGGGGAACACCCACCCCGACGAGGATGGGACGTCTCCCGAATCCTCTAGGTCACCTTGCTAGCATTCCAGTGACAAACACTGAGTTCAGATGGCCGTGACCAAAGGGAAAGTATAGAAAAGACAGGCGGACAAAAAGACAGGCAGACAAACACAGTTTTACAAAAACTTACCCGGCCGGTTGATCACAAACATTTTGGGGTCGGTTCCTCTCATGGGGGGGTCTCTGGGGGGATCCCGGACGTGCCCCCAAATGTTGTACCTCATCCACTGGACCCCAAAAAGACCACCGAGGACCCAACACACCAAAATGCAAAAACAAAGGTTTATGGTTTATTCGGGCTTAAGCTCAGGCTCTCAGACCTCACCAACTCCAAGGATCCGTGCTGAGAGCCCAGAGTAAGGGAGAATGGAGCCTTTTATAGGTTTTAGAGAAACGGGGGGTATACTGAAGATACATTTTGGTTGGTTCAAGGAGCCCACGTGCACAAACATAATTTTAAACCAATTGGATGTATAAGATGCAGCCCTGGAAGTTTCTTATTGGTAGGTGCTATTCTCAAGGCTGTGTAATTTGCTGACTGTTACCTGTGGGGCCAGGAGTCTCCATTTTTACCTTAAAGGGCAGTTTTTATGCATGGGCTTGTTTAATCTATAGTTTCCTGGAAGGGGGGTGGGGAATAGCAGGCGGGGGTCAGGGCCTGCCAGGGTATGTCTGGGCATGTCTAAAGCAGCAGCCAAGCATTTTACAGAAGGTAAAAAAGCAATTAGTGGGGTCTGGAGGGATTGGGGGGTAGTGGGTGAATGAAGATGGTCTCAGAGTTCTACAGAACTTAGTTCCAACAACCCTTTCTCTTCCCCTCAGAGGCCTAGTTTCAGGTAATGGCTAACTACAGGTAGCAGTGTCATCACCCAGATGCTGTTACCTATTTACTTATGAAGTAGCTGTGTTTTTTCTGACTCCGTAACAATGAAATGTTACCCTAACCGGCCAAATACCCCTGTGTCTTGTAACTGTCATGGGATGATTAACTATTGTTTGTTTGGCTTCTGTATACATGCTTATTGCTAGGCCCCAAGGGCAGTGTAATCTCTCTCCCCTTGCAGCTTTACATTCCACAAGAATAAAACAACATTGTTGTTTTTACATTTTAAGACTTCCCTTAACATCCTCCAACTGAGGAACTCTCCCATTAATACCTTAATGATGCATTAGAAATTTCTGGAAAAGCAAGTAAAAAAAAAATACCTCTCCCCAAAATAGACTTGGGGATGGGGCGATGACTCTTTGATAAAAGCATTGGTTTCCCCTGCAGAGGACCTCATTCCTATTCCAACCACCCAAAAGGCAGCAAAAAACATCTGTAACTCCAGGTATCTGACACTCTTTCTGGCCTCCACAGGCATTATATACATGTATGCACCTATAAACATGCAGGCAAAACACTCATACATTTAATAAAAACAAATAAATTGAAAAAAATAATGTCTTTAAAGAAACAAAAAGAACAGACTGGAAGAGAAAATAAATACCAGAGCTGAAATTAATTAAATGCAAACAAGCAAAATTTATAAAAATTATAGGACAAATCAATGAAAGAATTGGTTCTTTGAAAAGATTAACAAGATTGACAAAGCTTTAGTCGGTTTAACCAAAGGAAAGAGAGGACATAAATTAATAAAATCAGAAAAAGAGAAAAGAAACATTACAACAGATATTGAGGGAATTCTGAAAACCTAAGGACACACTTAAATCTATATTCTAAAAAACTAGAAAATTTAAAATAAATAGATGAATTTCTATTCAAATATGATCTACCCAGATCAACTGAAGATAAAACTATTAGTAGAAACATAACAACTAATAAGAGAAAAGAAGTAATTTAGAAAAAAATCTCCGAACTAAAAATGCCAAGCACCAGAAAAATATAGAATTCCACCCGACCTTCACAGAAGAACTCATACTAATATTCCTCATTAAATAGAAAAGGAAGGACCACTCCCAAAATCTTTATGAGCTGTATTACCATGATTCCAGAAATAGACAAGGATCTAAGAAATTGACAACTTAATTGCTAAACATATAAAGAAAAATTTTCAATAAAATACTTGCAAAACTAATACAAGGGCACAGCAAAATCATTACCCCACATGATTAAGTTTGCTTCAGCCCAGTGTGAATGAAAGTTCCTGAAAAATCTTGCATTATGAACTGATCTTCCAGCAAGACTGATCAACTGTTTATCATTTCAGTTACTGTGGAGAATTTGGAATGTTGCTGATTCACAGCTTAACTACAATTATCTGGAGCTATCTTTAGCCCCCAAATACCCACTCCTTGCTCACCTTTGTTTCTGGCCTTAACATCTTGTGACTAATAGAATGTATTAGTTTAACAAAGAAACAATTTTCTTCCCACCAATCAAAAGGCTAAGAGTATCATCAGAAAGCATTTGAGAACTATAGCAGAATTCCCCTGCTTTGCTATGACCTTCCTACTGAATCTTTCCACGAGAGTGTGTTTGAAAAGTATCTTGATTTATGACTTTTCTTTGTTCTGTTACTATAAAAATTTCATGAAGCTACTTCCAAATATGGAATTTGGAGTAACCTGAATCTGTGTTCCTAGGTCATGGTTATTCATATTTATATGCATGCATCAACAACAAAGATGTTAAATGGTTCAACATGTATAAATTAATATATGTAACCTACCACATAAAAGAGACTCAAGGGCAGAAAGCATCTCATTAGAAGAAAAGCTTTTGATAAAAAACAAGATTCATTCATGATAAAGTTTATGAGAAACTGGACTTGGTAGCATATGCTTTTAATCCCATGATTTGGGTGGCAGAGGAATGCAGATCTCTGTGAGATCAAGGCCAGTCTGTTTTACAAAGCAAGGTCCAGGCTAGCAGGGGCTTCAGGGAGACTGTTTCCCTCAAAAATACTAAGGAGAATCTAGTGATACCAGGGAAACATTTCAACATCATAAAGACACTATACTATAAGCCAACAGCCAGCATTAGAGGAACTGGAGAAAATTTCAAACGGTCCTGCTAAAATCATGAACATAACAAAGATGTTGCCTTTCTGCATTCCTCTCTTAGCTAGAGCAACAAGACAAATGAAGGAGATAAAGGGGTTCAAATTGGGTCAGAAGATGACAAAGCATTCTTATTCGCAGGTGATATTATTCCACATATGAAAATTCCTAAAGCCTCCATCAGCAAAGTAGAGATGGTAAACACATTCAGGAAAGTAACAGGATGCATAATTAACAACAAAAGTCAATAGCCTTACTGTATACCAAAAACAAACTTTGAGAAAATAAGTTTTGTGCAGGGTGAGAGATACGATCTAGGTTCATTCTCCTACATTCAGTCATTGTATTATTCAGGGTTCTCCAAAGAATCAGAACCAGTAGAATGAATATATATGTACAGAGATTATCAGCTTAGCTCACAGGATAGAGTCCGAGTGGTCCAACAATGGCTGCACCACGCTGGAGAGGCTGAGAATCCGTAGTCACTCAGTCCAGAAGGCTGGATGTCTCAGTAGTCCCAACCAATCTAGCGCTGAAGGTCGGACAAATTCCAAAACACCAGTTAGTCTTCAGACTACAGCAGCAAGACGAACTCACCAGCAAGAGAGAAGGCAAGCAGCAAGAAGCCTGGCATTCTCCTCTGCCTTGGTCTTTTACACTGGCTGCCATCAGAAGGTAACGCCCACATTTAGGGTGTGTCTTCCAACTTTAGATGATCCAATCAGGAAGATCTCTTTCATTTCAGTTAATCCCAGATCTGATCAAGTTGACACCCAGGATTAGCCATCACAAATCCACCCCTTGTCAACTTGACGCACAATAGCATCTCTCTATGTCATACTTAACTTTCAAATGAAAACAATGTTGAGGTCATAATTTCACCTAACATGATATAACTATCCCATAATACAATGACCAGTACATTATATATCTTAGAGTAGGTGATAAGGTCTTCGAGGAATGCTTAGTCCTTTAGTGTTTCATAACCCAATATAACCATATAGGTTCACAACTCTCAACCACTTAACACATCTCAATTACATATACAAAAAAGAAAAACTGAAGTATCTGCTTAACATGTGTATACATGCACAAGCCTATTCTTAACCAAATAGGACAAAAATACTCATGTCAGTTACAATCCTCGTTTCTGCAACTGGTCACGTGGCCTAAGTTGGTATTTGTAACTACCTTCCACTACTACCCATTCTGGATTTCCTCCACCATCAGCAAGCACTTCATCAGGTCTGGGCTCTTTCCCTGGAGGAGTGACCAATACTTTCATCCGTGAAGGGTCTGGGCCATTTGCTGTCCTGTCTGGATTGGGTTGTTGCAGTTTCCCATTGACCTTAATCACAGGACATGGTAACACCAAAAGTTGCCTTAAGGAATCTCCTGCCTTCCAGATATAATCTTCATTGCCTCCATTGTGGAGAACCAGTTGAATTTCCCCCTGGTAGTCTGGATCAATCAGCCCTCCTAATACTGTTATTCCTTTCTTAGCCTGCTGAATTAAGGGCATCAGAAGCCCAAAGTGTCCAGGGGGAAGTCTTAGCTTCCACTTCAATGGAATGTTTGTTGTCTCTCCTGGCAGAAGCATTCCCTCTTCTGGAACCAAAACATCCAAGCAGGTAGAGTGCAAAGTTGAGGCTACAAGAAGCAAAAATTTTTGTAGAGGGTCAGCAGGGGTGATAGTGAGTGGAATCATTCCCACTTCCACCCCTTGATTCCTGGACCTGTGAATCCTGGCTATAGGGCAAACTGTACTGTATATTGGATGCTGATTAAAAGCATACACTGCCTTCTGGAGGACCCTGCACCAGCCCTCCAGGCTATTGCCACATAATTGGAACTGTAACTGTGTCTTTAAGAGACTATTCCTCATTCTATCAAGCCAGCTGCTTCAGGATGGTGGGGAACATGGTAAGACCAATGGATTCCATGACCATGGGCCCACTGTCGCACTTCTTTGGCTGTGAAGTGAGTTCCCTGGTCAGAAGCGATGCTGTGTGGAATACCATGATGGTGGATAAGGCATTCTGTAAGTCCCTGGATAGTAGTTTTGGAAGAAGCATTATGTGCAGGAAAGGCAAATCCATAACCAGAATAAGTGTCTATTCCTGTAAGGACAAAATGCTGTCCCTGCCAAGATGGAAGTGGTCCAATGTAGTCAACCTGCCGCCAGGTAGCAGGTTGGTCACCACGGGGAACAGTGCCATATCGGGGACTCAGTATTGGTCCCTGCTGTTGCCAGATCTGGCACTCAGCAGCAGCTATAGCCAGGTCAGCTTTTGTGAGTGGGATGCCATGCTGTCAAGCCCATGCATAATCTCCATCTCTGCCACCATGGCCACTTTGTTCATGGGCCCATTGAGCAGTGACAGGGATAGCTGAAGAAAAAGGCTGACAGTCCACAGCACAGGTCATCTGATCTACTTGATTATTGAACTCATCTTCTGCTGAAGCCACGTTTTGATGAGCATTTACATGAGACATAAGTATGTTCACATCCTTTGTCCATTTGGAGAGATCTATCCACATACTTCTTCCCCAAATGTCTTTCTCACCAATTTTCCAATCACGCTCCTTCCAAGTCCCTGACCATCCAGCCAAACCATTGGATAGAGCCCATGAATCAGTATATAATTACACTTCTGGCCATTTCTCCTTCTAAGCAAAATCCACGATCATGTGCACTGCCCGAAGTTCTGCCCACTGTGAAGACTTTCCTTCCCCAGTGTCCTTCAGGGATGTTCCAGAAATTGGCTGTAATGCTGCAGCTGTCCACTTCTGAGTAGTGGCTGCATTGCATGCAGATCCATCTGTAAACCAAGCCATAGTCTTCTCTTCCGTGGTCAAACAATTATAGGGCACACCCCATGAAGCCATAGGTACATGCTTGAGAACAGGAGGCATTGTAACAGGAGTAGGAACCATAGGTATTTGGGCAAATTTTTCATGTAACTTGATTGTCCACTCTGGGCCTGCTCAAGCCCCATCACATATATGCCACTTCCATTTGATAATGAATTGTTGCTGTGCACCGCCTACTTTATGGCTTGAGGGGTCAGATAACACACAGCTCATGATGGGCAGCTCCAGTCTCATGATGACTTGGTGGCCCATTGTCAAAAGTTCAGTTTCCACTAAGGCCCAATAGCAGGCTAAGAGCTCAAAGGGAGAATAGTTGTCCGCAGATGAAGGCAAAGACTTACTCCAAAATCCCAATGGCCTCCACTATAATTCCCCTATGGGGGCCTGCCAGAGACTCCAAACAGCATCTTTATCTGCCACTGATACCTCAAGCACCGTTGGGTCTGCTGGATTATATGGCCTAAGGGACAGAGCAGTTTGTACAGCAGCCTGGAGGGCCCTTTCTTGTTCCAGCCCCACTCAAAAGTAGCTGCCTTGCAAGTCACTTGATATATGGGTTGTAGTAATACACCCAGATGAGGAATGTGCTGCCGCCAGATCCAAACAGGCCCACCAAGCATTGTGCTTCTTTCTTAGTGGAGGTCTCCAAAGAAACAGAACCAGTAGAATGAATATATATGTATAGAGATTTAATCTGCTCGAGTATGGAAACCACATCTGGTACAGCAGCAGCAATTGGCATCACTACTTAAGTTTTCGATAGTCAACTGTCATTCTCCATGACCTTTCTGTCTTCTGCACAGGCCAAATAGGAGAGTTAAAGGGAGATGTGCGATCCAATCAGCATAACATCATCAATATAGTGGACCAGTGTGATATTTTGTGGAAGAGTCAGGCAATCAAGATCCCTTTGAACCAAGTTATGATACAGTGATGGAGAGATAATATACCCTTGAGGCAGGACAGTAAAGTTATACTGTTGGCCTTGCCAGCTGAAAGCAAATTTCTTCTGGTGGTCCTTATGAACTGGTATTGAGAAGAAAGCATTTGCCAAATCAATAGCTGCATACCAGGTACAAGGAGAGATATTAATCTGCTCAAGTAAGGATACCATATCTGGTACAGCAGCTGCAATTGAGTCACTACTTGATTAAGTTTTCGGTAGTCAACTGTCATTCTCCATGACCCATCTGTCTTCTGCACAGGCCAAATAGGAGAGTTAAAGGGAGATGTGGTGGGAATCATCACCCCTGCATCTTTCAAATACTTAACGGTAGCACTAATTTCTGCAATCCCTCTAGGGATGGGATACTGTTTTTGGTTCACTATTTTCCCTGGCAGAGGCAATTCCAGTGGTTTCCATTTGCCCTTTCCAATCATAAAAACCCTCACTCCAGAGGTCAGGGAACCAATGTGGGGATTCTGCCAATTCCTAAGTATATCTAACCCCAAAATACATTCCAGTACTGGGGAAGTAACCACAGGATGAGTTTGTGGACCCACTTGAACCACTGTCATTCGGACTTCAGCCAAAACTCCATTTATCACCTGACCTCCATAAGCCCTTACTTTAACTGGCGTGCCACAATGCTTTTTAGGATCTCCTGGAATCAGTGTCAACGCAGAACCAGTATACAATAGGCCACGAAATGTCTGCTTATTTCCTTTCCCACAACGTACAGTTACTCTAGTAAAAGGCCGCAGGTCCCTCTGTGGAAGGATGGGTGAGAGGTGAGCAGCATAACTCTTTGGTACTGTGACAAAGTCCTTCCTCAAGGGCACATGGCCTTCCCTTCATTCAAGGGGTTCTGGGTCTGTAAACTGTCTCAAACCTGGAAATTTGTTGACTGAGCGAGATTCTCTATTGCTGTGATCCAATACTGACTTCCTCTCATTTGTCCTAGAGCTTTACTGCTTATGCAGATCAAATAAAAAGTTAGTAGGTTTCTTATGTATGTGGTCCCTGGAAACACCATGATTGATTAGCCATTACCACAGATCCATTCGAGTCATGCCATTGTAGGTATTGTTTTGCCTTTGCCGCCCATTATGACGATAAGTACGCTCACCTTGTCTTTGGTAATTCATTGCTGCCACCTGACCCCTACTCCGAGGTCCTGGTACACCTATTATATTTACATTTAATTTATGCAATTGAGCAGCAGCATCTCCAACTGTAACATTCGGCATAAGGCAAAGAGCAAAAACAAAGCTCTTCAAACATTCTGGTGTCTCTCTCAGTACTTTCCATCTCATAAAATCAGTAAAAGGCATGTCCTCTGGGCCCTCCCATTGTGGAGGATTTGTTGTTGTGCTGCAAACCACTCAAGCATACCAATTTGCCTGAGCCTTACAATCCCTTCATCAACACTAAGCCAAGTGATATCAGGTATCTACAGCTCTCTGTCAGTAGGGCATCTTTTGATAAGTACCTCAGCCAACCAATCAAATAAACTTTTAGCACCCTTTTTTTAACTGCATGAGCTTCCATATTAAACCTAGAATCTCCAGTCAGGGTGCCCATGTCAATAAACTCAGCCTGATCCAATTTTATGTTCCTTCCACCATTATCCCAGGACCTTAAAATGCATTCCCAGACATATTCATTAGATTTCTGTTTGAAAGAATTAGCAAATTCACTAAGTTCTTTAGTGGTGTAGAATACCTCCTCATAGACCACACTTTCTGTCTCTCCTCTAGGGGACTGCTTAGCTTTGAGTCTGGTTATAGGTCTAGAGGCAACAATAACTGGACCCTGAGGGATATCAACTTCATCTTGCTGAATGGGATTAGCTTCTTCAATGGGATTAAGTTTCTTCAGGCATGGGTGAGTCTGCTGAGGGTGGGGCAATTAGTTCATCAGGTGAATCAAAGTCCTCAGCACCTGAGAATTCTAAATCCTCAGACTCCTTAGAGTTCTCCCACACATCTCCATCCCATGTGTCATGATTCCAATCTTTTCCTACCAATGCCCGCACCTTTACTGCTGATACTCCTCGAGGCTGGGAATTAAATTTACGTTGTAGGTCAGCCAAACGTATAATAAGGACTCCAGCTTGATTTTCTGTAGCTTTAGCTCTCTGGCTGCTGGAGAGAAGATTCTCTTCCAGGGCACACTTGGAAACATTTCAACTGTGGATTCGAATCTGGAGCTTGTCAATTTTATCCTTAAGCTCATTGTTTATCTTCATCACTTTACCCAGAGATGCTAGAAGTAACCAGCCAGAATCATTAGATAGTATTGGCCTATGGGCATGTCTGTAAAGTATTTTCTTGATGGCTGTATGATATGGGAGGGTCCAGTCCACTGTGGACAGTGCCACCCCTGGGCAGGTGGTCCTAGGTTGAGCACAGGCCAGAGGAGCCAGCCAGGAAGCAGCGTTCCTCCATGGTCTGTGCTTCAGCTCCTGCCTCCAGGTTCCTACCTTGGCTTGAACTGTGATCAGGATTTGTAAGCCAAATAAACCCTTTCCTCCTCAAGTTGCTTTTTGATCAGTGTTTTACCACACCTAATAATCCAGAAGAATATGAATGGTTACATGCAAATACTATGCTTATTTATAAGTGTATTAGGGTTCTCTAAAGATACAGAGGCAGAGAGAGAGAGAGAGAGAGAGAGAGAGAGAGAGAGAGAGATTTATCAGCCTAGCTCACAGGATAGAGTCTGAGTAGGCCAACAATGGCTGCACCATGCTGGAGAGGCTGAGAATCCGTAGGCAGTCCACAAGGCTGGGTGTCTCAGTAGTCCCAATCTGACAAATTCCAAAAGATCAGCTAGTCTTCAGTCTACAGCAGCAAGGCAAACACACTAGCGAGAGAGAAGGCAAGCAGCAAGAAGCCTGGCGTTCTCCTCTGCCTTGGTCTTTTATACTGGCTGCCATCAGAAGGTAACACCCATATTTAGCGTGTGCCTTCTGGCTTTAGATGATCCAATCAAGAAGATCTCTTTCATTTCAGTTAATCCAAGATCCAATCAAGTTGACACCCAGGATTAGCCATCACAGAAAGTGAAAGACTTGTACAATAAAAACTAAAACACTGAAAAAAGAAATAGAAGAGAGCAGAAAATAGAAAGACTTTTCTAGCTCATGGATCAGTAGAATCAATACTGAAAAAACGGCTATCCTAGCAAAAGCAATCTACAGATTCCACACAATCCCTTCCTTCTGCCCATCTTCCATATTGTATAGGGACAGCCCTGAGCTGTTCCTGAGGGAGTCCGGGGTAGTGGTGCCCTTCCTGCCTGAGGGACATGCAGTAGCAGAGCAGGCTCCATTTGCAGGGAGCTGGCTGCCTTCTGAACCCTGACTTCTCTCTACCTTAGCTTCTGTTACACACAAATTGTTGTGGGTTCCTTTCAGGCTTGAAGAAAATGATCTGAATTTATTCCTCTTTTTGTTTTTATTGTGTTGTTTTACTTTGTGTTTTCTCTTTTTGGGGGTTATTCAGTGCGGGCTGGGCCCCTGGTAGAGACACAGCGACCCCTGTTGGCATCTTTTTAATACCAGGAACCAAGCATAAAAAAAGGCAGCAAATTTCTTGATGAGAATTGAAAATAAAAGTTTCCTTGTAAAAAATAATCCACCACAATTATTCACAGAAATTGAGAATATAATCTTAAATTTTATATGGCGACACATGTAAAAAAATGGAGAGCTAAAGCAATTTTAACAATAAAACTACTACAGATGCTACCATCACTGATTTTGTTTTACTATAGAAGAATAGTAAGAAAAACATCTTGGTACTGTTTTTAGCAATAAAGACATATGGCATAAAAAATAAACATTGAGCAATGTAATAGAAATTAAAATTCATGTATAACTCCATGCACTTTCAATCAATTGCCGAAACTACATAGTGCCATGTAGAAGAATGAAACTAAATCCCTAACTCTCACCATGAAAAAAACTCAACTCCAAATGGGTCACAGACCTGTATGTAACACCTGATACCTTGGCTCTGATTGAGGAGAAAGTAGGGGATAAAACTGGAATTACAGGCACAGGAATGGACCTTCTGAACAGTACTGAGATTACTCATGCATTAAGACAAATAAATAATAAAGGGAATCACATGGTTTTATATAGTAAACAACATCTTTTGAATGAGGTGGTGGTCTACAGAACAAGAAAAAAAATCATTACCACATATATATCTTATAGAGATTAACATCTACAATATAGAAAGAACTTGAAAAAGTAAATATCAAGAAAACAACCTGTCAAAATAAACAATAAATCATGGAATAGATTTCTCAAACAATGAAATACAAATGGACAAGAAACACTTAATGTTTTTCAATATCCTTACCTGTTAGTGAAATGCAGATTAAAACTAATTTGGTATTTCTTTTAACCCCAGTCAGAATGACTAATTTCAAAAGCAAAAAGTGACAATTGCTGGTGTGGAGAAAGGATAATATTTGCTTACAGATAAGGGGAGTGCAAATTTGTAGAGCTACTTTGGAAATATTTATAGAGGTTCCTCAAAAATTTAGATCTATACCTACTAGAAGATCTAACAATACTGCTCATGAGCTTATAATCATGGGATGTGTTAGCCTATCTCAGATACCTGCTTAGCCAAGCTCATTGCTACCTTTATTCACAATAGCCAGGAAATTGAAATTTAGATATCTGTGAACTGATTAATGAATAAGAAAAATGTGAGACAATTACACAATAGACTACTATTCCACTGTTATGTGAAATTGTGAAATTCGCAGGTAAATGGATGCAAAAGGAAAAAAAAAAAACCTGATTGAGGCAACAAGACCCAGAAACACTGCATTTCTTTCTCTCATGTGGATGTTAGCTTTGAAATTTTAGATATATGGTTTCATTTGGATTACCCCTAGAGGTCAGGATACTATTATGTATCTACTATGGAGGGCAGATATTTTAGGAAATGGAGATAGAATAAAGTTATATAAAGGGGAAAATGGGAGTAATGGAACAGGTATGATTAAATGAAGGGGGATGGGAGGGCACAGTATGGGGAGGGAGAACTTATAAAAAAGGCCTTTTGAAAAATCCATAATGTCATAAAATATAATTTGATGGTATTTAGATTCCCTATCTTCACCTCCCTTTATTATCTGTCATCCAATTTTATATATGTATGTTATATATGATATATATTATATATACACATTTTAGACTCTACAGACATCATCTTATATTATCATATTGTTTTATATCATTATATTTTATATAATGCATATAGAGTCTAATTTGTGTATCCAAATGTCATTCAGTTTGGGTCCATCAACTGGACCATTGTTAACCTAACAAGAGTCTTATGCTTGAAAAAGACAGCTTCTGTCACTCCCAACAGCCATTTGTTGACTGTATGAAAATTACAAAATTTCAGCAAAAAAAAAGAAGAAAGAAAAGGAAAACAGGCATTGTATTAAATTCTCAAATCAATAAAATAATTTTAAATAACTGATTAAAAAGGCCATATTAAACCTACTACCTTAGAAACTTTATTTTCTTTTTTAAATTTTATGTATATGTATATATATATTTATTTTAGAAGAAGCATTTCATTACATTTTTAACATACTCAATAACAGTTTCCAGAGCAAAGATACATCTCTTTCAAAAGTGACTACAAAATTTTTAGGTTCCCTGTTGAATTAATATAGTTTTACAATATTGAACTCAATATAAACCCTGTAAGACATAAAATTGACTGAGTTTTTAACCTTTAAAAAAGATCTCCATTTCATTTTAAAATATACTGTTTCTTAGAGAAAGACTCGTTTTTGTTAATAACACTGAGATGTTGGCACATGCATCTCTAATCAGTATGCATCTGGTAAATGCTAGTCATAGTTGGTTGCACTCAGATCCTTGGCACCTGTGTATGTCTATAAAGTCATCGGGTAGATTTCAATGGTAATGTTTATCACCTCTACTAATTAACATGACAAATTTTTATGCTTCCTCCGGAAATATAATTCATTTTTTAAAAGTTGTTGATTTATTTTTTTGTGTGTATATCACACAGAACATCCCACATCATCTTATTTATCTATATATCTACTTCCCAGGTGGCACCTTCCCATAGCCTCCATCCCCCACAAGAGCCCTTATACTCTCAGATCCCTGCCACTGTCTGCTGTGCTATCGGCACCACTAGCCATTGCCCACTACTTGTTCATCTGGTGAATCTAGTCAGCCTATGTAGAGGTCTTTGTTTTAGGAAGGTTAGCTGCTCCTCATCTAGCAGCAATCATTTGTCAATATTATTTTAGATAAGTTTAGGTTCTGCTGTTCATTTTCCAAGTTCTATGCTGGGTTACTACCTGGGAGTTCCTCAGGCCACTGTGGCCAACAACTCAAAAGAAGGTATATCCTATCTGGCATTGTTGCTTGTTATGGAGACTTTAGCTATACATATGGATGTTTAAAAAATTATATTGTCCCTTTTAATCTTTGGTAATACTTTCCTTTGGGTGTTTAAGGCCATAAAGTTGGCCCAGATAAACCAACTTATTTTTACTCTTAAGGTATTTTGAGGATCTCTTCCTCAGGGGTAAAATGGCTTGGGAAGAGCCCCTGGCTCCTATATTTTACAAGTTCCACCAATGGGTAGATAAGTCAAAGGTCTTACTCGATCATTGCTGGCTTCACTTGGAAGCATGGAGGAAATGATACCTCTGTGTTGACCCACCTTTTTGTAGACTGGAGATTAGTTCAAGTTCATCTCGTTAGGTCTCCACGGCCTCCTTGATCAAGAGGACAGGTGACTCACCAAATTACAGGACATTTTGAGAGATGCTCATAGTCCCTTGTAACTAGTCAACCTAAGAGGGCAAGGAGCAAAAACTTTCCTTTATCCCCCTTTGACCAAATTAATATAGGCCTCAAAGTATGTCTGTTAAACATCCAAGAAGGTTAGTTCCACCAGTCTGGTACTTTTAATTACTGTGTGCCATGTAGATAAATCTTGGGCAAAGACCAATTGTTCTCACATAAACCTTGCCTAGACATATATTTCTTGATCAGGTATTTACAATTTTTCAGTAGGTTGTTGGACTAATGGTTCTCTCTCTGGTTTTTAAAACTAGCTAGGGCTAACCCCTCCATCATGGTTCCCACAACTAAGATGCCCCTATTTTTGCCCTTTCTCCCTTAATAATACCCTTCTCCTATGGTCCTACCTCTCTTGAGCTTCTTCTTTCCCTTTATCCCATAGGTTCCTTGTATACCCTTCCCTCCCCCCTCCCCTAAACTAACCCAATTTTTATCCAAATCTCCCTTATTAAGGCCTGTTTCCTCCTGTTCTTCTCTTTCAGGTTCCTTCTTCTCCTTTACTTCCCTGGTTCCTTTCCATTAGCTTGGTTCCTGTAGTTATGTCTAGATACATACCTACTTATCAGGATTTGGTTCTAGGATCCACATATGAGGGAGAACAAACATCGTTTTTTTTTATTGTTTGTTTGTTTTTTTCTGAGTATGTGTTACTTCATTTAGTATAACAGTTTCTAGTTCCAGCCATTTACCTGAAAAATTTCATGATTTATTCTTTTTTTACTGCTGAGTAAAAACTCCATCATATAAATGAACCGTATTTTCATTATCCACTTGTCAATTGAGGGATACTTAGGTTGCGTCCACCTCTTAGCTATTGTGAAAAGAGCAGTAACAGACGTGGATGTACAAGTGTTTCTGCAATAGGTTGAGTTCTTTGGGTATATGCCAAGGTGTGGCATAACTGTGTCAAATGGTAGGTTAATTTTTAGTTTTTAAGAGTTCTCCACACTGCTTTTCATAGGAGTTGAACAAGTTTGCAGACCCACCAGCAGAGGATGAGTGTTCCCCTTTCCCCACATCGTCTGCAACATTTGGTAACATTTGTTCTCTTGATCTTAGCCAGTCTGACTGGGGTAAGATGAAATCTTAAAGTGGTTTTAATTTGCATTTCCCTAATTACTAGTGTTGTTGAACATCTTTTAAGATGCTTCTTAGCTATCTTTACTTCTTTTTAGAACTCTCTGTTCATCTCCCTAGCCCACATTTAATTTGGTTGCTTCCTTTCTTGCTTCTTTGATTTTTGAATTCATTATATATTCTGGTTGTTAAACTTCTGTCAGATGTGTCACTGGTGAAGATTTTCTCCCATTCTCCTCACTTCCCTGGTTGCCTCCTTTGATGTACAGATGCTTTAGTTTAATGAGGTCTCTTTTTTTTGATTCTTGACCTGGTATCCTGAGCAATCAATGTCCATTTTTGGAAAATCCTTTCCTACACCTGTATCTTGAAGGTTTTTGCCAATGTTGTCTTCTAACAGTTTCAGAGTTTCAGGCTTTACATTGTGTCTTTGATCCATTTGGAATTCACTTTTGTGTAAGGTGAAAGATAGGGGTTCAGTTTTATTTTTCTTCAGTTGGAGATCCAGTTTTGCCAGCACCATTTGCTGAACATGCTGTCTTCCTCCAGTGAATATTCTTGGCCCCTTTGTCAAATATCAGGTGGCTAAAATTGCATGTACTCATATTTCAGTCTTCAATTTTGTTCTATTGATCTATAGGTCTATTTTTGTGCCAGTACCATGTTGTTTTTTGACTATAGCTCTGGATTACAGTTTAAAATCTGGTATAGTGATCCCCCTGGCATTGCTCTTAGTGCTCACGATTGCTTTGGCTATCCAAGGTCTTTTGTGCTTCCATATGAATCTTAAAATATTTTCTTTTCTAATTCTGTGAAAAATGTCATGGGGATTTTGATTGACATTGCATTGAACCTATAAACGGCATTTTGTAGAACTGTCATTTTCACAATATAAATTCTTCGAATCCATGGGCACAGGAAGTCCTTCCATCTTCTGATGTATTCCTCAATATTTTTCTTTAAGTATTACAAATTTCATTGTAGAGCCCTTTAATGTCTTTGGTTAGGTTTATTCTGGGATTTTTTTTTTCAGCTATCATGAAGGGGAATGTTTCCATGGACTCTTTCTCTGATTGCTTATTATTGGCATATAGAAAGGCTATAGACTTTGGAAGATTAATTTTTTAACCTGCTACTTTACTGATTGTGTTAATAATTTCTAAGAATTTTCTGGTGGAATTTTTGATGTCTCTTAGATATAATATCATATAATCTGCCAAAGGGATAATTTGATCTCGTCTTTTCCAGTTTTTACTCCTTTAATTTCCTGCTCTTGTCTTATTGCTCTTGCAAGATTTTCAAGCACTATGCTAAAGAGAAATGGAAATAGTTGACGGCCTTGTCTAGTTCCTGATTTCAAAGGGAATGCTTCCAGTTTTTCTCCATTTAGAATGATGTTGGCTGTGGGTTTGTTATATATGAATTTAATTATGTTGAGGTGTGTTCCCTCCAGTCCAAGTCCCTCTAGGACTTTGAACATAAATGCATGTTGAATTTTGTCAAAGGCCTTCTCTCCATCTATTGAGATGACCATGTGCTTCTTATCTTTGAGCCCATTTATATAATTTATGATGTTTATTGACTTATGTACATTGAACCATTCCTGCATCTCTGGAATAAAGCCAACTGGATCATGGTGAATGATCTTTTGGATGTGTGTCTGCATGCTGTTTGTAAGTACTTTGTTGAGAATTTTTGCATCTATGTTCATTTAGGATTTGGGTCTATAGTTTTCTTATTTGGCTGTATCTTTGCCTGGCTTTGGTATTAGAGTGATTCTGGCTTCATAGACAGAATTTGAAAGTTCTCCCTTATTTCTTTTAAAATAAATTACATAGTATTGGATGTAGATTTTCTTTAAGTGTCTGTTAGAATTCTTCTGTAAATTCATCTTTTCCTCAGCTTCTTTTAGTCAGGAGGTTTTGTATTACTGTTTAAATTTCTTTTTGTTTACACTGATAACCTCTTCTTGATTTAGTTTCAGTGGTTCCCATGCCTTTAGACAACCATCCATTACCTTTAGGTTTTCAAATTTAGTAGTATATAGGTTTTTAAAGTATTCCCTTATAATGTTCTGTATCTCTCTGGTGTCTCTTGTGATGTTTCCCCTTTCATCTCTGATTTTGTTGATTTGGAGGTGCTCTTTCTTTCTTTTGGTTAACTGGGTTGGAGTCTGTCAATCATATTTATCTTTTCAAAGTAGTAGCTCTTGGATTTGTTGATTCTTTGTATTGTTTCATTTGTTTTGATTTCCTTAATTTCTGCTCTGATTTTTGTTATTTCTGCTTGTCTGCTGGGTTTGAGTTTCATTTGTTGTTGCTTTTCAATTGTCTTGAGTTGCAATGTTAAGTCACTTATTTTTTTCCTTTCAGATTTTTTAATGTAGGCACTTTGAGCTATAAACTTCTTTCTAAGGACAGCTTTCAGCATGTCCCAGAAGTTTTGTTGTGTTGTTCATTTAGTTCCAGGAATACTTTTCTTTTTTAATTTCTCTTTTGACCCATTCATCATTCAGGAGTGTGTTGTTTAATCTCCATGTATTCATGTGGTGACTAGCGTTTCTTCTGGTGTTGATTTTAAGCTTTATTGCATTGTGGTCTGATAGAATGCATGTAATTATTTCAATCTTTTTGTATTTGTTGAGGTTTGTTTTGTGCCCCAGTATATGGTAGATTTTCACAAAGATTCCATGGGGTGCTGAATATAAATTATATCCTTTGGTGTTTGGGTGGAATACTCGGTAGATGTCTGTTAGTTCCATTTGATATATGGTAGTTTAATTCAGATGTCTCTCTGTTAAGTCTCTTCCCTGTTGACCTATCTAATGGGGACAATGGGGTATTAAAGTCCACTACTATTAATAAGTTGGGATTAATCTGGGTCTTAAAGTCCTGTAGTATTTTTTTATGAAGTTGAGTAGACCAGAGTATGGTGAATATATGTTCATGATTATAATATTTTCTTGTTTATTTTTCATTTGATCTGAATGAAGTGGCCCTCTTTATCTCTTCTAATTAGTTTTAGTTTAAAGTCTAATTTGTCAGATACTAGAATTGTTACACCTGCTTTTCTCTTAGTACCATTCATTGGTATATTTTTTCCATCCTTTCAACTGAAACATTTATATACATATGCAAAAAGATTTGTAAAAATATTAATTTTTTTGAGGTTTTTAAATTTCACACAATAGTTCTTAATCAAATTTAGACCCCGTACCTCCTGCAGGCCTCCCTCATCCCTCCACCAGACCTCATGCATTCTGCCAAAAATGTTAAATCCTATCTAGTCAGGCAAAAGCCTTTTTTCAAATAAAGAATTTATTGAGAATGTCATACATGCATATAAGGTGCTTTGATCAAATCCACAACCACTTCCTGCCCTCCAACTCCTCCCATACTGCCCCATCACATTTTTCTGACAACTTCATGTACTCTTTCTTCTTCTTTTTTTTTTTTTTTAATTCAGCTTTTTTTGTATTCTCACATCCTCTCCCTCTGGAGAGGTAACCTTAAAATCTTTTCGGGATTAGATGAAAGCTCCCAAATACTTTTGACATTTTTGTCCTTTGGAAGAGAGTATGTTGCTAAAAGACATATTGATTTTTAGCCAAGAAACAAGCTACTTCTCTTTTAGGTCTTTTTACCCTAACTGCCTAGCTAATTCCCAACTCCTATTCTTATCACATCATCCTCCAGAGAAGTTACCCAAATTGCCAATAGGGAGTCGGGATACAGACTGCTCTGGCTTCTTCAGTGCTGAACAGGAACACCGGGTGAGGCAATTGGGGTACCCCTTCAGTTGGTCTATCTAAAAGATTTACAAATTGCATAACTCTTATCTGTATGGTGAAAAGAAAGTCCTTGACTGGTGAATAAGAGATGTGAAGGAAAAGTAAAGGTCAGAGCAGTTAGCATTATGTGTTCTACACAGGGAACCAGAAAAATGTCGGAACAGGCCAAATTTCAAATGTTCATATCAGAATCCATTGGAATTTCTTGATGAGAACTTCCAATAGCATCCTTCTATTGGATTCTTCCTCATTTTTCTTTTGTCTTCCAAGACTGGACTCAAGAGTGATGGACTCAGGATTTGTTTTCAGGCACTTTGATCCCTGTTGGAATGGTAGAATCTATGTCAGTTCCATCTCAAAGGCTTCTAGATAGGGGGAGAAAAAAATTTAGACATTATTTTAGAACCACAGTGGGTTGTATCCCTTAGCTATAGGTGGGCACTACAATATTGTAGTCCAAGATTTGAAGTATTACATCTGAGAAGCACTTTTTGCTTAGAAAGAAAATCATCAATGAGAAATAATTGCCTAAATAATATTTTATATGGACCTACGCCTAATGTCTGGGCAGTGTAATCCCTTGAAATCTTAAAGAAATATTCTGAACACTTTAATTTTTGGTTATACATTCCTTTTGGGTGTTTAAGACCACACAGTTGGTCCAAATAAACCAATTTATTTTTATTCTTAAGGTTGTTTGAGATCCATTTCTTAGGGATCACATCAGCTTGAGATGAGCCCCTGGCTCCTTTCTTAACCAGTTCCATCTATGTGAAGAGTAGTCAAAGGTCCTGGTTGATCATGGATGGCTTCACTTAGAAGGATGGAGGAAATGTTTCCTCTGAGTTGACCCTCCTCTTTGTAGACTGGGAACTGGTTCTCCCTGAACAAGAGGACAGGTGATTCACCACAGTTACAGGACATTTTGAAAGACATTCGAGAGTCCCACGAAACTTAGTCAATCTTGGAGGACAAGGAGCAAAACACCGTCCTTTAAATCCCTCTGACCAGATTAGTATAGGCCTCAAAGTATGGCTGTTAAACACCCAAGAAGGTTAGTTGCAACAATCTGGTACTTTTAATTACCATGTGCTATGTAGCTAAAACTTGGGCAAAAACCAAACATTCTCAGATAAACCTTGACTAGACATATATTTTGGTTTTTGCTATGTATAATTTGTCAGTGGGTTGTAGGAGTAATATGGTTCCCTTTGGTTTTCAAAACAAGTTAGGCATTTTTTATCTCTCTCATTGTCTCACCCCTCCATCATGGTTTTCCCACTTAAGGTGCCCAATTTCCCCCCTTTCTCCTTTAATAATACCTTTCTCCTATGGTCCTACCCCTCTTGAGCTCCTTCTTTCCATTTATTCACTGGTGTATTAGTCATGATTCTCTAAAGAAACAGAACCAGTAAAATGAATATATATATAATCAGCTTGGCTCACAGGATAGAGTCTGAGTAGTCCAACAATGTTCCTCCATGGCCTGTGCTCCAGCTCCTGCCTCCAGGTTCCTGCCCTGAGTTCCTACCTTGAGCTCCTGATGAACTGCGACCTGGGAGATGTAAGACAAATAAACCCTTTCCTCCCTAAGTTGGTACTGGTCAGAGTGTTTTGTCACAGCAATGAAGAACAAACTAAGACAAGGAAATATCTCCATTCCCATATCTTTTTTTCATCTTTTGCATTCTTATTTTCTTTTTAATGTTATTATGTCTCAGGCATAAGATTTTAAAGAGTTATCATATAATGGGCAGAGAATACTCCAACAAGATGCCTCATCCAAGCATATGAAGAACCTAGTACTAGTACCATCAATAGAGTACCTCTTCTTGAGTTTTCCAGAGGATTATTTTATTTTATTTTTTACAGAATTGCCCCATATGCATTATAACCTATTACCTTTACTCTAGATTAGCTTCAAGGACTTAAGAGAAAGACTCTCTTTCTGAATTCTCAACACATACTGAACCATTGAACACGGAGAAATCAACCAGATAATAATCAGGAAAGTTCATCTGTACTGGCTAGCTTTCATATTGCTAGAAGGTGATATGAACACTACCAGTGGATAAAAGTAAGCATCAGTCTTATCCAGCTGTGAACCCTGCTAGCTACAATAATGACTGGCATTATAAGGCATGCCCACTATTGTAATAGTGACATTCATATAATGGAAATAACACACTCTGATTGGAATTAAATACTCTTCTAGGAGATGGAACCCATACCAGGCACCATTACTGGGACCAAAATACTGTAACTAAATAGGTTATAGGTCCTCATGGACAACCTACTACTGATAGTATCCTAAATGGACATTGTATTAAACCAACTCCTATTGACTCATTATTATACCTTTAGATTAGTATATCTTTCAGCCTTCATCAGAGAAGCCTCTTCTTGCAGTAGAAGAAAATTAACATAGAGACACAGTCATCAACATGTACAGAAGCTGTGAGAAACAACCCTGCAAAGCAAGATTTGGTGAATAACTACAGGAAAACATTTTCCTGTAGTTGAACTACAGGGCAATTGCACATTTGAACTCATAGCAATTGTAATAACATGCACAAGACCTGTGAAATCTTACGTAAGACAAAAGTCACAGAAAGTTTATGGAAAGATGGGCATGAAGGCCCACACACCCCGAGTTGTATAGCTGTTGTCATTTGATAGCTTCTGGGAGAGGGAGAGTCAGTTTAGATTTCCTTAAGGGTATAACTCCTGATATCTCACCAAGCTACAAGGCAGGCAGGGTCCACACCCAAGAGTATTTGGATAGTAGAAATTGGACTTCAAGGGTTTGAAATTAAAAAAACAAAAAGAAAAACATGAAGTTGGCCAAATAGGGAGATAGCCATGGATCTAGAAAGAGTTGGAGGAGGGGGCAATGTATTTGATTAAAATACATTACATAAAATTCTCAAAGACTTTGTAAAAATACTCTTAAAATATGTAAACCTAGCCATTGACTGAATAAGAGCTCAGAATCTCAGCAAATTATTTGATTGATAAATAGAATTACATCATTCTAAACAGCTTTTGCACAGTAAAGGAAATGAGAGTGAAAGTTTGAAGGACAAAGTTAAGTATGGAATATCTTTTATCATTCTTGGTTACAGAGGATTATTATCTTTATTAATGTTTTATCAGACAGAAGTGGGCATGCTGTGCCTTACTATCTCTAGTCTGTGTCTTCAAACAGCTCCTCCATGTATATTAAAATGAAATACCCTGGGTTATACAAAGTTGGGTAGAATTCATTTTCACCATTGGGCAGAAATAAGCTAGTCTTCTTAAGGAGATACTTGGACACTTTTGTTCTAAGGCAGAGAATGGGGACTGAAGATATGGCTCATTTAGTAGAAAGCTTACCTAGTGTAGCCCCACAAAACTATAAAATGGATACAGTAATGCACATCTTTAATCATAGCACCAAGGAGGTGGTTTTAGGAAGATCCCAAATTGAAGGTCATCCTTGGCTATATAAGGTGTTTAAGACAAACCCAGTCCAGAAACCCAAGTACAAGAGTAAGAGTTAGAAAAAGAGCCTGTTCTCTCTCACAGAGACACTTTTCCTTGCTGTTTACCATGAGTATGATGGAGAGAAAAGACAGGTTTTCTCAATATTTTCTACAATCCCAATTTCTCTGAGTGCTTAGTGGAGTTCTTCCAGGAAAATCAACAGCAAGCACCCCCGACTTCTCTATCACTCTGATTCCATCCCTATGAGGATCTTACCTTCAGTCTGTCCCATACTTGTCTTGCAGCAATTAGTTGAGATCACCAGGTTCCTGTTCCTCACACTATATTTTCCAGCTATTCATTTAAGGAAAGCAGCTGCCCAGTTCCTGTGTTTTTCTGCATGTTTATTTACACACCAAGATAGTGGTCTTGTGGTGGTCATGATTATATCTAAATTCTTTCCTTTTCTAAAATGAAGCCAGAACTTTCATGTGATATTTTAAGTAAACACAATAGTGAACAAAAGAATATCTGTCTCATGATTGAAATGATTTTTCATTCTTGTTAATGGAACAAACAGTAGTATTATTTTCTTCCATGTTGGGAGCCATAGGCCCCTACCCCAGGAAATAGCAAGACCTGATTCCTGGCAAAGCTGTTTTTCAGACATCAAGGCTGGCCTGGTTTGAGATTAACCAGATGACTATACTTGAAAGCCTCACAAAAACATGTTGTTCTAACTCGGGCACTTATCGCTTGAGAGACTACCTCATTTCTCATGTCATGTAATTGCTAAGAAACTTTGGTGTTATTCTGTAATCATACAAGTGTAACCTCTTAATTGATTTATAACTTGCTATATAGAATTGTAGTGTTACTATGGAATTTACTCTGTGATCAATTGGTGTGGTGTTATTGTGATATTCATTCTGTTAATTGAATTGCTCTACTTCAATGGAATTCTCCCTGCCAACTTCCCCCTCTCCTCCCTATAAAAACTTTGTGTGAATGTTCATTAAATGAGACTTGATCAGAAAGCCTGTCTTGTCTCCATTCTTCGCATCTCTTGTCCCTTTCCGTCCCCCTTCTTCCCTCCAGAAACCCACGCTGACTGTCTCGCGGGTCGGGACACTTCCATTGTTCTATGCTTTCTTATTTTTTAATGAGAGGTATGTAATTTATTTTTTATGAATTTCACACACAAGTTTATTCACTCAATTGCAATGAAATGTAACCATTATAATGTTAAAACAGATATTGAAAAGACCAATGACAGCTGAAAAACATAAAAACTCAAACTATAATTGTCAGTCTAATAAATGAAACTGAGTTGTACATATATCTCTAAATTTCATGTATAAAGTAAAGAGTGAGGTAAACATGATCAGTTACCTAGTGTTCTTCAGAAAGTTCTCAGATAAATCAAAACTTTTCATTGTTAAATTATATTTGACATTTCTTGGTAATATATCTCATAAGAAAAAGGAAAAAATGAGTAATACCTTCAAAGCAGTTGGCAATAAAGTTTAATTTTTATATTGTATTAATTCTTTTAACCCTGAGAAAAAGTTAAGAGCCAAACATTGTTGATATTGAGAATTATAGGTAACTCACTAAATGTAATCTGTGATAGATAAACTAATATGGTCTAAGAACATAAAATCCTTATTATCATTTTTATCCTAAATATGTTTTATAGAATTCTCTATAGTGTATAGAGTAATAGGCTAATTCAAGAAACCTCCTAGTTATCTTCTGGTATTTACTACCTCTCTTGCACAGTGTTTGCTTCGGCATGTGTTACCAATAGAAAATGGAAGACATGATGGTATGTCTTCTAAGGCAAGCATATAAAACACATTGTGACTTTTTATATGTTCTCTTTCTCTTAGATCATTTGCTCCAAGGGAAACCAGCTGCCATGTCAGACAGAAGGGTCCTGGAGCATCCCTGTAGAGAGATGCAAGTGACAGTGAAAATGGGGACTCCTGGCTACAACCCATCTTGGAAGGGGATCTTGTCTCCCAAAATAAGCTTTCATTTCACTGCAGTACCAGCCAGCATAGTCACAACAGCATCTTGAGTGTCTCAGAGACAGAGCCCTCCAACTGATACACTGCCAAATTTGGGACACACAAATGTTGGGTTTTAAAGCTACATTTTAATACAATTTATTACATAGTGAGAGACACCCAATTCTAGTACCCAGTACAGGTTAACAAATAATTCCTAAATTAAACTTGCCTCATCTGTGTTTTAGACAGGCACAAAACACAGGTAGAGCGTATTGTAACTTCTTAAAACTTTTGTTTTTGCATTGTTTTTATTCTAGGACATTGGTTAAATATAATGTAATTTGCTTTCATAACAAGCTCTTTTATAACAGGTTAGAAACTTTATAATTGCTTATATAAATAAATACCATCCAAACAAATATGTAAAGATTGGTTATATTCATTACATTACTATATTTAAAGCTTACCATGACTGAGGTACTCTGGAGGCTTTGGATCACTGGGAAATTCAGGCTGTACATTCATCTGTGTGGAATTGTTACATGTCTATCTTATCAGCAGGTTCTCAGTTGAATAATGTGAGACATTGCACCTAAACTGTTGACAATGAAATGTTAGCTTAGAAACTTTCAGCAATTTTTACAACACTAGAAAAAAATTAACATAACTTTCATGGATTATCTGATTTTAAGGAATCTGGTTTCTTAGTATACCTGCCATGATTCATTATGAGAAAACAGTTCCTCTTGATAGCTGAATAAATTGACTTCCTATATGGAGCAATTTTGTAGAAACCTGCTGATCTTACACGACTCCCTATCAAACCCAATGATTTTGATTTAAAGATAACCATCATTGAATTCCTATTTTTGTTTGACTACCTCAGATAAAAATAAACATTCAAATAACTGAGGGTAAAGAACAATATTTGTTTAGCAATGTTAGTAATGAAAAAGAGAATCGTTCCATCTCTAAGCACTCAAGCCCAACAGTGGAAGTACGTAATGTGAGTATTCACCATTCCATTTTCTGATAGAAAGTAATTTGTTAAGTAATTTATGCTAAAATAATTCATTATGAAGTAACTCTAATTTCATCTATGAAAAAATTCACAAAAGCCACTGATTTTAAATGTTCATTTCAATATTTCAAAATTAAAAATAAAATTTACAATAAATTCATTGTTCTAATAGTATAATCCTGTGACTGTACCTTCACACACCTTTACCACAGCACCAGCATGCTTTTCTCTACCTAATGTCTGACCCTGGCTGAAATGATCTATAATTATTCTGTTAAATCTGCCTTTCTTCAGTCAGAGAAATGGTAGCTGCTGTAAAGTGGAAAAATGTGACATCAGAAATGATTTAATACACTCTATGTTCAATTCCTAAGACAAGAGGTCTAAAACAAATGGAAAATTTGCTTTTTTATCACAAGAAAGGTCACATGTATGCTCACCTTTAGGGGCAAAAGCAAGAGGAACTACTAAACAAAACAACTACTAAACTAAACAAAATATATATAATTTATGGTTGTTCTTAAGATTGTGACCTGACAGTATATAGATTGTTGAAGAGAATTATTCTGGCCCACATCTAGATAATTCTACTAATAGTTCAATAATCATAAGATAAATATTAAATTATTTTCATACAAATAAAAATAAATATGTATCATAAAATTTGTTTTTCTTGGTTTTATTTAATCAGAATTTCTCGTATTTTATTGTAACTCTAAGTCACAAATATCTTTTTAGACAAATTTCAAACAACCTAAATGTCCATCCACTGATGAATAAAAGTATGGTACATTTAAGCAATGGAATATTATTCAACTGTCAAGAAAAACCTAAAATTATGAAACTGTTGGGTCAATTGATTAGACAGGAAACAATCATCCTGAGTGAAGTGACCTAGACCCCGAAAGACAAAGAACACGTTCTTTCTCATGGTTGGATACTACATTTGAGTTCTTAGATATTCATGGTTCAATTGAAAAATCAAGAGAGATCAAGAAAAAATAAATGGTTAAGGGAGGATTCATTGAGGGGAGATAGAACACAGTGAAATAAAAGGAGAAAGGAAAATAACATAGCATAAAGGATTAATTGAGGTGCTGAATGGGAATGCAGGGCAGAGAAGGGAGTATAGGGAGGGAAAACTAACACTAAATGTTTTCAGAAAAAAGCCATATAGAAACCTACCACGATAGAGCTATAGAAGCTTCTTAAAAAGAATATATATATACACACATACACGCATAGCACACAGACACACAAACACACACACGCATATGTATATATGTATATGATATATATATATATATATATATATATATCATAGGCTGGAAAGGAAAAGACAAATGCCAGGAATCGATGGCCTCTTTGAAGCTGTTGATCTGGAGTCTAAAAAACCCTCAAACAATAGTGGCCATTGCCTGTGTTCTGGATTTACCCACCATAGTCGGACAGCAACAACCTATTGCTGAAGACACTACATACATGAGCAATAGTAAACAACATCTTTAGTATCTAATATTAAAAGAGTATAATGTAACTGTATGATAAAAGTTTTTGTAAAAAAAAATAGAAAAATAATGCCACTCCTGAATATCCTTAAACAACACATAAATATGTATTTATTAAGAAAAGCTTAAAGGACAAACAGTGAAACTGTCACCTGAATTGAATTTTTGTTGCATCTCAGAAAAGAAGGTAAAAGAGCTTATAAGTATGATGAACATTCAGGGAAAATAGCAGAGAGCAGAAAAGAGGGTGATGCATATGTGTGCCATGAAACGTAGGCAGGCATGTTTGGAGGATGAAGAAGATCAGGAAGAGGGACACATGGAGGACAGCAATGGGTGACAGAGGAAAAGCACAGAGTAGAAAAATGAATAACAACACTTCTGTAAAGCAATGCCATAATGAACCATGCTACTTTTACAACTTTTAAAAAATTATTATTTTTTAATCATTTAAAAAATTTTTAATAACTACATTATTAGAAGAAGCATTTTACTACAGATGTAACATATTCAGTAACATAATCCAGAGCAACTGTACATCTCTTTAACAAGTGGCTGCAAGTTTCTAGGTTCACAGTTGAGTTAATACAGTTATACAATATTGAACTCAGTATAATCTCTGTAAGACATAAAATTGAATGAGTTTTTAACCTTTAAAGACGATCTCCATTTCATTTTAGAATATATTGTTCCTTGCAGAAAGATTCATTTTTTTGCTACTAACACTGAGATGTTGGAGCATGCCTCTCTAATCTGTATGCATCTGTTTATTACTAGTCATAATTTGTTGCACTTGGATCCTTGGCGCCCGTGTATGTCTATGAAGTCATTGGGTAGATTTCAATGGTAATGTTTATCACCTCTACTAATTAGCATGATGTAAATTTCCATGCTTCCTCCTCAAATATAATACATTTTTTGAAATGTGTTGATTTGTGTGTGTGTGTGTGTGTGTGTGTGTGTGTGTGTGTGTGTATCACAGAAGGATAGCTTTAGTGTTAACTTGACACACCTGGGTTGAGGAAGCCTCAGTTGAAGAATTTCCTTTATTGGACTAGCCTGTGGCCATGTGTGAGGGGCATTTTCTTGATGAGTGATGTGGGAGGGCCCAGCCCACTGTGGGTGGTGCCACCCCTGGGCAGGAGGGTCTGTGTTGCATAAGAAAGCAGGCTGAGCAGGAGCCGGGAGAGCAAGCCAGTAAGCAGTGTTCCTCCATGGCCTGTGCTCCAGCTTCTGCTTCCAGGTTCCTGCCCTGAGTTCCTACCTTGGGCTCCCTGATGAACTGTGACCTGGGAGACGTACGGTGAATAAACCCTTTTCTACCCAATTTGGTATTGGTCAGAGTGTTTTGTCACAGCAATGAAGAACAAACTAGGACAGAAATTGGTACTGAGAGTGGGGTACTGCTGTGACAGACCTGACCTTTGTGTCTTTGGGAGGACTATGGAAGTGTTTGGAACTTTGGGCTGGAAAAGCGATTGTGTGCTCAGAGTCTGTTGCTGTGGAGCTTGGAATGGTTATGCTTAAAGAGTTGTAGACAATGGAGCGTGGCTTGTGAAGCTTCAAAGGGAAACGGAGACTATCAGGGCTCTTCGTGTGAGATTTTAGATTGAGAATCTGTGGGGAATTTGGAAATGCCAGGACCATGGGATGACCACCAAGGACACCAGCAGGTGTGGAATGGAGCTGGTCTGGGACTGTGAGATGAGCTGAGTGTGCTGTGTACTGCAGACTCAGAGCAGTGGAGCTGCCAGTACCCTTTGGAGCCCAGAAGATCGTGAGTGAATCCTGGATGTCCAGCCTTGAGCTACTTTGCTGGACTTTGGTTTTGCTTAGATGTGCCCGATTCTTCCCTTTGAAATAAGACAGTACTTGTTTTGGATTTTACAGAAGCCCACCCACAGGTGAAAATGCCTTCAAAGGATAAAAACTGTCCCAGGGGTGGTTAAAAATCCCCAAAGATTAAATAAGGTGCATTTCTCTTCTGATAAAGGCTATACTAGGGGTGGAGGCAGCTTTTCCCACCAAAGCCTCCCCCAGCAGCTAGGTGTGGTCAATGGAGAGATGATAGATATGGCTGCAGTCAGGAGGCATGCTGTGATGGATAGCTTTAGTGTCAACTTGACACACCTGGGTTGAGGAAGCCTCAGTTGAGGAGTTGCCTCTATTGGACTAGCCTGTGGCCATGTCTGAGGAGCATTTTCTTGATGAGTGATGTGGGAGGGCCCAGCCCACTGTGGGTAGTGCCACCCCTGGGCAGATGGGTCTGTGTTGCATAAGAAAGCAGGCTGAGCAGGGGCCAGGGGAGCAAGCCCATAAGCAGGATTCCTCCAGGGCCTGAGCTCCAGCTCCTGCTTCCAGGTTCCTGCCCTGAGTTCCTACCTTGGGCTCCCTGATGAACTGTAACCTAGGAGATGTAAGCGGAATAAACCCTTTCCTCCCCAAGTTGGTATTGGTCAGAGTGCTTTGTCACAGCAATGAAGAACAAACTAGGACAATCCCAAACTGTCTTCATCGACTATACACCCACTTCCCAGATGGCACCCTCCCATAGCTGCCCTCCCTGACACTGGAGCCCTTATACTGATATCTCTGCTACTCTCTACTGTGTTGTTGGCACCCAATCCATTCCCACCTACTTACCCTTCTTGTGAATCTAGTCAGCCTATCTAGAGGTCTTTGTTTTAGGAGGGTCAACTGTTCCTCTTCTAGCAGGAATCCATTGTCAATACTCCCTTAGATAAGATTAGGGTCTGCTAACCCAGTTCTGTGCTGGGTTACTACCCTTTGGTAACCCTGGCCAACAACTCAGAAGGAGGTAATGCCTGTCTGGCATTGTTGCTTGCTATGAAGACTTTAGCTATACATATGGTCTCTTATGAAATTATATTGGCCCCTTTAATCTTTGGTTATACTTTCTTTTTGGGTGTTTAAGGCCACACAGTTGGTCCAGATAAACCGATTTATATTGACTCTTTAGGTCGTTTGAGGATCTATTCCTCAGGGGTCACATGGGCTTGGGGGGAGCCCCTGGCTTCTTTCTTTTACCAGTTCCACTTATATGTGATGATAAGTCAAAGTCCTGCTCGACCATGGTTGACTTCGCTTGGAAGCATGGAGGAAGTGATTCCTCTGTGTTGACCCTCCTCTTTGTAGACAGAACACTGGTTCAAGTCCATCTGGTGGGGTCTCCTCAGCCTCTTTGATCAAAAAGACAGGTGACCCACCACAATTACAGGACATTTTGAGAGATGCTCATAGACCCCTGAAACTGGTTGACCAAGAAGGGCAAGGAGCAAAAACAGTCCTTTATGTCCCTCTGACCAAATTAGTATAGGCCTCAAAGTATGTCTGTTAACATCCAATAAGTTTAGTTCCACCAGTCTGGTACTTTAAATTACTGTGTGTCATTTAGATAAATCTTGGGCAAAGACCAATTGTTCTCAGATAAACCTTACTTAGACATATATTTCTTGATCTGTTATGTAAAATTTGTCAGTAGGTTGTAGGAGTAATATGGTTCCCTCTAGTTTTCAAAATGAGCTAGGCATTATTTATCTCTCACATTTTCTCACCCCTCCACCATAGTTTTCCCACTGAATGTGCCCCCATTTCCTCCATTTCTCCCTTAATAATATCTCCTTCTATGGTCCTACCTCTCTTGAGCTCCTTCTTTCCCCTCTATCCCCTAGGTTCCCCCTCTATCCCCTAGGTTCCTTGTATACCCTTCCCTCCCCTCTCCCTTAAACTAACCCAATTTTTATCCATATCTCCCTTATTAAGGCCTGTTTCCTATTGTTCTCTTTCAGGTTCCTTCTTTTCCTTTAACTCCCTGTTTCCTTTCCATTATCCTGGTTCCTGTAGTTATGTCTGGATACATACTCACTTATCAGGGTTTGGTTCTATGATCCACATATGAGGGAGAACATATGTCTTTTTTTTTTTTCTGAATCTGGGTTACTTCACTTAGTACAACCATTTCTAGTTCCATCCATTTACCTGCAAATTTCATGATTTCATCTTTCTTTACTGCTGAGTAAAACTCCATCATATAAATGAATCACATATTGATCATCCGCTGGTCAATTGAGAGACACTTAGGTTGTTGCTTCCATCTCTTTGTTATTGTGAAAAGAACAGCAACAAACATGGATGTACAAGTGTCTCTGCAATAGGATGATTTCTTTGGTATATGCCAAGGAATGGTATAACTGGGTCAAATGGTAGGTTCATTTGTAGATTTTTATGAGTTCTCCACACTGCTTTCCATAGGGGTTGAACTAGTTTGCAGTCCCACCAGCAGTGGATGAGTGTTCCCCTTTCCCCACATCCGCTCCAACATTTATTATCATTTGTTCACTTGATCTTTGCCAGTCTGACTGGGGTAAGATGAAATCTTAAAGTGGTTTTAATTTGCATTTCCTAATTATTAGTGATGCTGAACATCTTTTAAGATGTTTCATAGCCATCTTTACTTCTTCTTTTGAGAACTCTCTGTTCAGTTCCTTATTCCATCTGTTAATTGGGTTGCTTCTGGTCTTGCTTCTCTGTTTTTTGAGTTCGTTATAAATTCTGGTTATTAAACCCTGTCAGATGTGTCGCTGGTGAAAATTTTCTCCCATTCTGTGGGATTTCTATTTGCTTCATTGGTTGTCTCTTTGATGTATGGAATATTTTTAGTTTAATGAGGTCCCATTTGTTAATTCTTGCCTGTGTTTTCTGAGCAATTGATTTCTGGTTTAGAAAATCCTTTCCTACACCTATAGGAACATCCTTTCCTACACCTATAGGTTTTATCCTAAGTTTTCTTCTAACAGTTTCAGAGTTTCAGGTTTTACATTGAGGTCTTTGATCCATTTGGAATTGACTCATGCAGGGTGAAAGATAGTGGTTTAGAGTCATTCTTCTACAGGTGGAGATCAAGTTTTGCCAGCACCATTTCCTGGACATGCTATCTTTCCTCCAGTGAATATTCTTGGCCTCTTTATCAAATATCAGGTGGCTGAAATTGTATTTCCTAATATTTGGGTCTTCAATTTCATTCCATTGATCTATGGGTCTATTTTTGTGCCAGTACCATTTTGTTTTTATAACTATAGCTCTGTAATACATCTTAAAATCTGGTATAATAATCCCCCCGACATTGCTCTTAGTGCTCAGGGTTGTTTGGATATCCATGGTCTTTTGTGCTTCCTTACAAATCTTAGAATGGATTTTTTTTCCAATTCTGTGAAAAATGTCATGGGGATTTTTATTGCCATTGAATTGAATCTATAAATGAGTTTTAGTAGGATGGTCATTTTCACAGTATCAGTTCTTCCAATTCATGAGCATGGGAGGTCCTTCTTTCTTCTGGTTTCTTCCTTAATCTCTTTATTTAATGATTTAAAATTTTCATTGTAGACCTCTTTAATGTCTTTGGTCAGGTTTATTCTGAGATATTTTATTTTTTTTTGCAGCTATTGTGAAGGGGAGTGATTCCACGTGCTTTTTCTCTGATTGCTTGTTATAGGTATATAAATGGCTACAGACTTTTATAGGTTTATTTTGTAACCTGCCACTTTACTGAAATTGTGAATAATTTCTCAGAGTTTTCTGGTCGAATTTTGGCATCTCTTAGATATAATATCATATCATCTGCAAAAAGGGATAATTTGATCTCTTCTTTTTCATTTATTACTCCTTTAATTTCCTGCTCTTGTCTTATTGCTCTTGCAAGAGTTTCAAGCACTACATAAAAGAGAAGTGGAGAGAGTGTACAGCCTTGCCTGGTTCCTGATTTCAATGGGAATGCTTCCAGTTTTTCTGCAGTTGGAATGACGTTGGCTGTGGGTTTGTTATATATGACTTCAATTATGTTGAGGTATGTTCCCTCCAGTCAAGTTCTCTAGGACTTTGAACATAAATGTGTGTTGAATATTGTCTGCATCTATTGAGATGACCATGTGGTTCTTGTCTTTGACCCCCATTTATATGATTTATGATGTTTATTGAATTACATATATTGAACCATCTCTGTGTCTCTTAGATAAAGCCAACTTGTTCATGGTGGATGATCTTTTTGACGTGTGTCTCTATGTGGTTTGCAACTATCTTGTTGAGAATTTTTGCATCTATGTTCATTAAGGATATGGATCTATAGTTTTCCTTTTTGGTTGTATCTTTACTTGACTTTGGTATTAGAGTGATTCTAGCTTCATAGAAGGAATTTGGAAGTTCTCCCTCCATTTCTATCTTTTGGAATAAATTAAGTAGTTTAGGATGCAGGTCTTCTTTAAATATGTGATATAATTCTTCTGTAAATTCATGTGGCCCTCGGCTTTTTTGAGTTGGGAGGTTTTGTATTATTGTTTCAATTTCTTTTTGTGTTATGGGTCTGTTTATATTGTTAATCTCTTCTTGATTTAGTTTTGGTGGTTCCCATGCCTTTAGATATCTGTCTATTTTGTTACGGGTTCTCCTCAGGCCAGCTGTGAAGACCCTAACCTTGATCAGGTCCCCAGCTGATTAGGGGGTAAGAGCCGTGGGGTCACAACACACAGACCCTGGGAGTCGGGTAGAAGCAAGCACTAGGCGAGGTGCTGCAGACTCATTAAATGCAGGAGGAGGCACGCCTTATATTTCCTTTTCTCTGCCCCCAAGTCCCTTTAGTCAGCGTATTGTATTCTGATTGGTCTGTGCCACACAGTCTAGCAGAAGTCACTGGGCTCACGAGCAGGGTACAGAGGCATGGGCTCCTTTTGGTGGGCTATTTGCAGACCAAGAAGTGAAGTGAATTCTTGCTGAATCCCGGGGCTCTGGGTCCGCGCTATCTTTGGAGGCCTCCTGCTACATTTCCACCATTTTTCTTTAAAAACGACTGTCCAGTGAGAGCCTGTAGGTAGCTCCACCTCTGGATGACCCCTGGATCATGGACTGTGCCTGTCTTAGGTTTTCCTATTCGAGCATGAACCTTACCCATCATTGGAGCATGGACATATACGTCCATGTCCTGGCTTAGGTTGATCCAGCCCAACAGGATCTTACCTGTCATTGGCTACCAGCCCTCCAAGGGGTATCATCCCGGGGGATCAGTCGAGGTAGGGAATTATCTGTAGGAGGCCTCGTACATTTGTACAAGCCAAGCCTGTTGGGCTACATAGGGCGGGTTGAAATCATCTTCGTGAATTGCTCTTAGGGCCTGATACACTGAATGATTGAATTTTCTCTGACTGCGGGGACAAAGAAAAAGGCATTTAAGAATTAGAAAGAGAAGAATAATTATGCCCATCAGGAGTAGGTAAGTGACGATACATCCATTTGTCAGAGGGCATTGGGTAGGAGACCATGAGGGTTAACTCCATATTGATTGAGGGGGCCTAAAGGAGTAAGGGGTGCACATGTAATGCAAGATCTGCTCAGATGTTTGCATTGAGAGATGGGTAGGTCGGGTAGAAGGTGGTGCAGACTGGGAGGAGAAAGGTGAAATTGTTGGTGTAAGGCTCTGGCTTGTTCTAGTAGAGGAATATCTACATTTAAGGTACTCTGTTCAGGAAACCAAGGACAAACCTGTTCAATAAAATCTATAAAGTTAGTTAATTCTTGTGAGCTCACATTAGCACCTCTTACCTTGAGCATACTTTCAAGCATGTGTACAAAAAGCAGACAGCTGTTGCCTTGCCCCATACCTATTGCCTTATGGAAGAAAATGTTAACCCAAAAGTAAAAGTTAATAAGAAGCAAAATTTGACTAAGAAACAAAAGTCTAAGATCTTATAGAAGTTTAAATAAGGATGAAAGTTAAAATAAAGGTTAATAGTAGAATACAACCTTAATATTTAATAGTAGAATACAAACTTAATATTTCTAATAAAGGCTTTTAAATTCCACGATATGGTATATGATTTTTTCTCCTTGAAACTTTCAAGAAGTATGCGAAAGCACACTTTAAGATCTGTCAAAACTAAAAGAAAATTTTTAATCAACCTGTAAGAAAAATATACATCATATACATAATTTAGTACTTAATTATAATAATTTTTAATTTGAGCAATTGGTACCAGTACGTTTAATCAAAATTTTAAATTTAGAAGTGGATATAGAAGTGCGCACAATATAGTTGACTTCTTTAAAACTGATGGATCCAAATTTCTACAACTTACAAGACACACAAACACACAAAAAACAAGAAAATTAAATCTTAACAAATGAGATCAAGCAAAGAAAGAAAAATTTTAACTGATATCAGTAGTTCTAAGTAATTTAAAAATATTGACATCTCATTTTTAACAACTCTTATCATCTATATAATAACTAGTAGCAAATTTTAAAAGTGTGTGCAATTTTTTTGATGTCATTAGAATATTTGATTTATTTTTTAACGAGGCCTTTTATATTTAATATTAATGGATCCAAAAGATGTAGAAAAGTATTAACAACTGCCAGTCTGCCACACCGGGGCATCGAAAAAGATACAGACATTACCATTATTCATTCTCTGGCCCTCCATACCAGAGAATGCCCATTGATGTGCCATATCGGGACACTGAAACAGAAATACATCACCTGCTCTTATCCAAGATAACAACATTATCCAATACAACAACCCATGGCCTTGTAAGGCAATTCATGTGAAGGTAGCCTTTGGCAATACATAGCTTACCAGGGTACCTTCAAAGAGGTAATTGTAAATTTAATAATTGGTACCAATAGACCTAATTGATAAATTTAAAGGACCATGTACATGTGATATTTATAATGGAATGTCAACATGATCTGTGGGAATTCGCATCCCAAAACCACATGGAGTGGATGGACCCTGGAACCAGTTTTCAGTAACAGCCCTCCATTACTGTTTCATTCTCCCTGATCAACCTCCTCTCACCAAGTCGGCCTGGTTGGTTAACAACCTGGTTACCAGCCTAAGTTATCAATCCAGAAAACTGATGATAGAGGTGAATTCTTTTGGTAGATCAATCCTACATGCCAAAGTATCCAACATGTAGGGCGTTTGTTCTCACATCCTTTCACAGGGTCAGGGGGTCAACCTGAACCTGGAGAAGTTTTGAGAACACTTTTGAGAATAACTAGCTTAACTCTGAAGAGAAAGGACCAGTTTCCCTCCAGAGTTAGCTTCTCAAAATCACATTTTTTATCTTTTTTATTAGCACATGTAAGGAAGCAAACAGAAACTAATTTGGAACAACAAACTCTGAACATACACTCATGGAAACATAAACAGGGCACAGTCACATCACGCTGGGGCACAGACACAATAAGTTTATCTACTTTGTCATTTTCCTTTGCCAATATCCCAGGGAGCTTGGTGTGTGATCTTATGTGGGAGATGTGCCAGGGCCATTGTCTGTTATCTAAGATAATCTGGAGAGCTCTCATCATTCTAGTGATGGGATCCTTATGGCCTTTTACTCGAGTGAAGGGAAGACAACTGAGGGCCTGAACGGCATACTGGCTGTCAGAGAATATATTGAGCGGCTCGGTCTGGCAGACTTGGAAGATTTTTAACAAGGCCAGGAGCTCCCTCAATTGGACAGATCCTGGATGGGCTTGTAAGTAGCAGCTGTCATCCTTTCCCATGTGGTGAATGACATCACCATAACGGGACTTATTGGCATCTGAGAAGGCTAGCATGGCTAAAGGTAGGGGTTTTTTTGCAGGGGGAAGTGTGTGGCTGAATGATGATTTCCAAACAGGCCAGGCTGACCAGTTGCTTATCTGGGGGTGTGTGGTTATCCAACTCCCACATGAACCCAGACATCATTAGTTGGAAAGGCAGAGAGTCTTGCCCATAATGTTTGGGAATGCTTAAGAGGACAGGGCAGTATAATTTTGTCAGATTCCATTCCGAATATACTCCTGGCTGTTTGTCGGGCCTTAATTGCTAACTTGAAGGAAATATCATACTTAGAGCTAAGCCTAGTTAGGTCCGAGGTAGCCAGGTGGATCCACACCAGGGGGTCTTGCTGCCATAGTGCCCCCAAGACATTTTTAGTCCAGAGGATTAAGGCCAGTAATGGTTCTGCTGGGTCATGACGTCGGAGTGACGCAGACCAGAGTATATAATCTATCTTATTAAGACTGGGTGAGAGGGATCCTTGAAGTTGGTGAATTATGGCCTTCCAGCAGGGAAAACAAGGCCCAGAATTCCAAGTCAGGGACTGGTATAAATTATTTGAGCCAGTTTATAGTGCCACAGAGTTCTTGGAGCTCCGTCAACATATATACAGTTTTTTGAAAGGTGGAAGGGTTAAGCAGTTTAATTATAGTATGTATATGATAGCCAAGGAATGTGAAAGGTTGGATTTATTGTAACTTGTCTTGTGCAACGTGGAGACCTAGACATTCTAAATCGGCAAGCAGACTGGGTATTGCAGCCTGTAAAATTTGTGAGGTTTGTGTGCTAGCAGTATGTCATCCATGTAGTGGATGACAATTAGGTCCTTGGGGATGTTGGTTAAGGCCTATTAACATAAAATTGACAGATTGTGGGGCTATTTTTCATACCCTGTAGAAGTACCTTCCATTGGTATCTCTTGGCTGTTCTTTGAAAGTTGGGCTCCCATACTGTGAAGGCAAAGTGAGGTCTATCTTGTTCTGCTTGGAGGATTTGGAAGAAACAATCTTGGATATGAAGTACTATGATATGATGGGAAGGGGGATAGCTGTAGGGTGTGGTAAGCCCGCTTGTAGCGAGCCCATCTTTTCCATCTGGGCATTGACTGCTCTAAGATCTTGGAGGAGTCTGTATTTCCCTGATTTCTTTTTAATAACAAATATAGGGGCATTATGTTTACTGAGAGAGGGCTCAATGTGGCCAAGCCTCAATTGTTTAGCTACCAAATTTTTGAGGGCAGATAATTTAGATTCTATTATAGGCCACTGGTCCACCCAAATGGTATCATTAGAGAGCCAGGTGATGGGGATTGACTTGGGGGCCAAGATTGGAGTCGATCCTGGGCAGGCAGTGGCCTTTAGGATTAGGGGTGTTGGGCAAGGTGTTGTCATTTCCCTGATAGTCCCAAGTTATCGTGAAGCATCATATCATTATAAACGACATGGTCATCTTTGGTAAGAACTGTGCCCATATCCTCTAGGATGTCTCGACCCCACAAGTTATGGGGAACTTCTGCTACTATGGGGGTAACTGTGCCCTGGTTTCCATCCAAGTCCTTCCAATATATTGGATGTGTGACCAGCTAGGTACCTTGTGTGCCACCAACTCCTTTTATTGGCGGGCCTGGCCAGTATTTCCAATGAGGGAATTTAAGGGATTCAGTTTCCAATATAATGGTGACATCAGCCCTTGTGTCTACTAGGCCCTTTATGGCAGTTTCATCTAGGAACAGGGTCATTAGTGGGGAGTGGTTGAGGATTGGGAGAGTCCATAATATCTGTCTCATTTCCCCTCTTGTGGGCGGGGCTGAGGGACTCCCCAGGTGGAGTTTAAGGGAGCCAAGTCTGGTTGAGGCTGTGACCTACAGTCTTTAGCCCAATGGAACCCTCTTTTGCACTTGGGACAGCGAGTCTTGGGGCGGACTATACCTCTTGGGCAGTGGCTACGAAAGTGGCCAAGCCCTCCACAGTTCCAAGAGCCTTCACGCACGCCAAAGCGGGTGGGTTTTCCTTGAGACAAAAGAGTCTCCAAGGAGATGGTCAAAGTCTCAATAGGGCCCACCCTAGGGTCCAAGTCTCTAGTAACGAGTACCCATTTGCGAATGTTATCATTGTGGACAGGTGCAATAGCATTATGAGTAGGAAAGTTTAGTCCCTCCCAAGTTAATTGTTTGATGAGCACCTCTTGGGTGGGTCCAGACTCCACCCTCCGCTCTACTGTCTTGGTGACACTGGTAAGGAAGTCTGTGAAGGACTCCCCTGACTGTTGAATCAAATTACGGAAAAAGACTTGTGGGTCACAGGGGAAGCAACATTTAAGGGCCTTAAAGGCCAAGTCAGAAACTTGTTGAAAATAGGCATGGAGGCCAATAGTAGACTGGGAGATGGGGTCAGTATATTGTCCACGTCCTGTGAACATGTCCAACGTAATGTTGAGGCCATGTTGGAGATTTAGGCATGCCTGGCTTTCAGCCTGATTATCATAGGCTGCATGCCAGTTTAGAAAGACTGAGGGTTCTAAGACTGCCTTTAGTAAGCTATACCAATCATAGTGGGTTTGTAACTGTAAGGACCACTGGCAAAGAACCTGTTCGAAATATGGGGAGTCAGGGCCCAATTGCTCAGCTGCCTTGTGGATAAGAATGAGGTGTGGGCAGCCATGGATGCTGCACTGCATCGGGGCCAACATTAACTGGGAATGCAGACAAAGGCAGGTGAGGCTTTAAGGAGGGCAGTCTAGGAGGGAGGGGTACGTTAGCAAGGGATGAGGTGGGATGGTTACTGGTGGGGGAGAGAGTAACTCCTTCCACGGGTAATGGGATGGGGGAATTTTTGGGCATGGTAGCCCTAGGAGCGTATCCTGAGATATAGGCAAAGGATCTCCTTTATTGGAAGTGAGCACAGAGGCGGCGTCCACCTCCGGGTCCGGGGGATCCGGGGGGTCCGGGGTCGAGGTAATAGACAGATCTACGCTAGATTGCTCTCAGTAGTGTTTGTTGTAGGCTGAGATGACTTCCTCAGGAGAGGAGGATTTAAGGCTAGCAACGATGGCTAGGAGGAACGGAATGAACGATGTGGGGGGAGTGTTCCCTGACCCGACCTCCCTTTTTCAGGCCAGGAAGAGGACCCACATCCACATGTCAGGGTCCCACATGTTTTCAGGGGAGACCCACGTAGCCAAATTAGTTGCTTCATCCCAAAAGTGTTCATATCTTTTGGTTTCACTTTCAACCCTCTGGTTTTAAGGAACACCTTGAGTGCTGCCGTTTGTGGTTCCCTGCATTGTGGTAGTAAATTGCCCATTGTGGGAGGGTCTTGTGAAGGGGAATTTGCCACAAAAATAGAAGACAAGGGTGACTACTAAGAGGGCACAAAGGAAGCAAAGAAACATTGTGAGCCACTAAGATGTAAACTGCTCCAACATGTAGAGGTGTATCTGATTCAAATGTCTTGTCCTCAGTGAGGGACTTCTGGAGTCCATGACACCTCCAGCCGTATGATCACACGGTATCTCCAGGATTGGCAACAGGGTGACCCGAAGCCTGGGCTCTGAGTTCAGGGTGGATCAGCCCTTATGTGAACTCACAGGGACTAGCGGAGAGGGAGAATGTGCCGACATGGGCTTCGGGACCACGTGGTGGAGTGTGCCTCCCTGATCTAACAAGCTAGTCCAACAATAAAGATGACAGACATGGTGGAGGGGATAGAGGAGGGGACTACTCGCTTACCCTCGAACAGCCGAAGAAACAGATAAGACCAGGGGCCTACTTACCGAACGAACTGAGGTTCTGGGTTTCACCAACACTGTGGGTACGAGTCCCTGTTCAGGCGCCAGGCATTGCGGGTTCTCCTCAGGCCATCTGTGAAGACCCTAACCTGGATTGGGTCCCCTGCTGATTAGGGGGTAAGAGGCACGGGGTTACGACACACAGACCCAGGGAGTCGAGTAGAAGCAAGCACTAGAGGAGGTGCTGCAGACTCGTTTAATGCAGGAGGAGGGACACCTTATATTTTCCTTTTCTCCTCCCCCAAGTCCCTTTAGTTAGCATATCTTATTCTGATTGGTCTGCACCACACAGTCTGTCAGCAGTCACTGGGCTCGCGAGCAGGGTAAGGAGGCTTGGGCTCCTTTTGGTGGGGTATTTGTGGATCAAGAAGTGAAGTGAATTCTTGCTGAATCCCAGGGCTCTGGGTCTGTGCCATCTTTGGAGGCCTCCTGCTACACCATTTCTTTAAGTTTTTCAAATCTAGTAGCATATAGTTTTTTAAAGTATTCCCTTATAATGTTCTGTATCTTTCTGTTGTCAGTTGTGATGCTTCCCCTTTCATCTCTGATTTTGTGGATTTGGAGGTGATCTTTCTTCCTTTTTGTCAACTGGGATAGCAGTCTGTCAGTCTTGTTTATTTTTTCAAAGAACCAGCTCTTGGATTCATTGATTCTTTGTATTGTTTTCTTTATTTTAAATTTTGTTAATTTCTGCCCTGGTTTTGTTATTTCTTCTTTTCTACTGGGTTTGGATTTTGTTTGCTGTTGCTTTTCAAGTGTGTTGAGTTGCAACGTTAGGTCCTTTATTTGTGTTCTTTCTGATTTTTTGATGTAGGCATGTAGAGCTGTAAACTTCCCTCAAAGGACCTCTTTCATCGTATCCCAGAGGTTTTGTTGTGTTGTATTGTCCTTTTCATTTAGTTCCAGGAATACTTTTATTTCTTTCTATATTTCTCTTTTGACCCATTCATCATTCAGGAGTGTTTTGTTTAATCTCCATGTGTTCATGTGGTGATTAGGGCTTCTTTCATTGTTGATTGTAAGCTTTATTGCATTGAAGTATGATAGAATGCATGGAATTATTTCAATCTTTTTATATTTGTTGAGGATTCTTTTGTGCCCCAGTATATGGTAGATTTGAGCAAAGGTTCCATGGGGTGCTGAGTTGAAAGTATGTCCTTTTGTGCTTGGGTGGGATACTCAGTAGATGTCTATTAAATCCATTTGATATATGGTACTGATTAATTTGGGTGTCTCTCTGTTAACTCTCTGCCCTGTTGACCTATCTAATGGAGACAAGGGGTATTGAAGTCCCCCACTATTAATGAGTTGGGATTAATCTGGGTCTTAAAGTCCTGTAGTATTTTTTTTATGAAGTTGTGTGCACCAGAGTTTCATGAATATATGTTCATGATTGTAATATCTTCTTGATTTATTGTTCCTTTGATAAGAATGAACTGGCCTTCTTTATCTCTTCAAATTAGTTTTAATTTAAAGTCTATTTTGTCAAATATTAGAATTGCTACACCTGCTTTTTGCTTAGTGCCCTTTTCTTGGTATATTTTTTTCCATCCTTTCATTTTAGATAGTGTCTGTCCTTGAAAGTGAGATGGGTATCTTGCAAACAACAAAAAGATGGATTTTGTTTCTTAACCCATTCACCTAGTCTGTGTCTTTTGAGTAGGGAGTTCAGTCCGTTAATATTTAAAGTTATTAACGAAAGACGAATATTGAATTTTGTCATTTTTATTTCAATTTACTTTCATGATTTAGTTGTACTTTTCCACAGTTATACCTTCATTGAATTTCTTTCCGCAACCCCTTAGGTATAACCATTCCTTTCTTCAGCTCTTTGTATTGCTTCCAGAACTCTCCTAAGAGCTGGTTTTGTGGACATGAATTCCTTCAGCCTATTTATGACATGGAAGATTTTTCTTTCCCCTTTGATTATAATAGACATTTTGTCTCGGTAGAGTAGTCTTGGTTGGCATCTGTGGTCATTTAAAACTTGGAATACTTTGGTCCAGGTTCTTCTGGCTTTCATAGCTGGCACTGAAAAGTCAGTTGTAATCTTAATGGGTTATCCTTTATATATGACTTGTTGTTTCTCTTTTGTAGCTTTCAGTTTTGTCTCTTTGTTTTGTATGTTTAGTGTTTTTACTATGATATGTTATGGAGAGTTTTTTTTCTGATCCTGTCTATTTGGTGTTCTATATGCTTCCTGTATTTGGATAGGGATGTCTTTCCTAATTTCAGGAAATTTTCTTCTACAATCCTGTTTAAGATCTAGTCTGACATTATCTTGGGATTCTTCTCCTTCCTGTATGCCTATGATTCATATGTTTGGTCTTTTTATGGTGTCACACAATTCCTGCATATTCCTTTCTTGTGATTTCTTAAACTTTTCATAATGTTTGCTTATGTGGTCTCGTTCGTCCACTTTATCTTCCAGTATTGATACTCTGTTTTCCATTTCATTCATCCTATTAGTGAGGCTTTCCCCTGTCGTTTCTAATTGGCTTACTGAGTGCTTCACTCCCTTCTTCATTTCATCCTGGGTATTCTTCAATATTTCTCTTTTCTGAATTCATTCAGAAGTTTTTCCCTATCTTCCTTCAGTTCTTTGATTTCTTTGTTTGTGTGTTCTTTAAATTCACTGAATTCTTTTATCATGTTTATAATTTTTCTTTTGAGTTCCATGTCTTGCATTATCTCTAGGGGGTTTTCAGGGTACTCTTCTAGAGGACTTTTGGTATTTGATGGGGATATGTTATTTTGGTTTTTCATGTTACTATTTTTTCTCTGTGATTTTTACATTTGAATTTCTTTTGTAGTTTCTGATTCTTGTGTGAGACCTAAGCCTTCATGTTTAATTTTCCTTTTTCTGTGAACTTTATGTATCTTTGTGGTTTACTTTTTGGGCATTAAAGGCTGGCTCCTTTAAGCTTCCTGTTCTCTCTTTTGATTTTATATTGGAGTGGCCACATTGCTTTTGTTTTCAGGAGTTCCCACAGAGGCCCAAGTCAGTTGAGGATCAGCTTCTCTTATGCTTTCTCTGAAGGTCTGGATCCCTCCAGGATAGATTGTGGCTTCAGGAATTTGGGGGTTGGAGTGGGCTGGGAGCTGGGCCCAGGAAAGATGCTGGTCCAGGGCTTCTGGTGGCTGTGCCACACAGAGATTCAAAGGAAGATGGGGGTGGGAGGTGGCCCCAAGGGCCCCTGGGGACTGCACTGAGGAGCCGGTTTGGTCTGGATGAAAAGGACCAGGAAGAGGAAAGGTCAGCCCAGGTGTCCAGGAAGGAGGCTGGTGTGTTGTGCAGACCGAGGGAAGCAGAGGGAGGTGAGGGTGGGGCCAGGCCCAGAGCGCCCTTGGGGACCCAAGAAGGAACTGAGGTACTCTGGATGCATAGGATCAGGAAGCAGTGGTGGTTTCCCGGGTGTCTGGGGCGCCAAGACAAGGAATGGGATAGGACCCAGGCTAGGAGGAGAGGCCAGCGGTGGAGATGGGAGGGTGAGTGAAGCTGGGGGAGTCAAGTCACAGAGAGAGAAGCCTGCTGGTGGCAGAGTGGACTGCAGGTCCTGTAGGCCCAGGGAAGCAGAGGGAGGTGACTTTGTAGAACTTTTAAAAATTGATTTTAAAATTTTAAAATTTTAAAAATTTGAAGCTGGAGACATGGCTCAGCAGTGAAGGTCATTGGCTGCTCTTGCATTGGACCTATGTTCAGTTCCTAGCATGTACATGGCAGCTAACAGCCATCCTTAATTCCAGTTCTAGAGGGATCTAATGCCCTTTTCTTGTCTCCATGTCATTGCTCTTATGGATGTGCATGTGTGCACACAGGAAAAAATTCATACACATAAAATAAAAATAAATTAAAAAGGTTAGTTAAAAAATGCTGATTAGTAATTTATCTTCTATCTGTCTGAATCATTTATCTCTCCATCATCTGTTCATTATTATCATCTATAACATCTCTCTATTGGAACACTTAGAGGGAATCTGTTCTCTTCTTCCATAATGTAAGTTCAGATTTGGTGAAAAATGCCTTAAAAGGAGGACAAGGCCCCAGAGAATTACTTTTTAGAAGGAAAATAATCTTTAAAGCCTTTAAAATTATATTTTAATTCTTTTGAAGTAAAATATTTAGAATATTTTAAGTTTGTGTATATCAAATGTAACATTATTTGAAAGTTCATAATAAATGATTACATGGAAAGTTTGAAATAAAATTCACGTTTTCATGTTGTGGCCCAGTTGACAATAAGTTTTTACTTTTTTTTTTCTACTTGTACATTTTTATTACAAATATGTACACATGGTACATAGACCTTTAGACACTTACATAGATTATCAAATATAACCATATCAAATATTTATTCATCTTTTTCTTAAAAATTAATAAGATTATAAAATGAGAATAATTTGAAGTTTTCATGTTTCTGACATTGGAATAATTACTATGAAGTCTGATACTATTCAGTTTGACCATTCAAAGTGACATTTTACAAAAATTCTACCACTGAAAAGGCATAATCATAAAGGATCTTAAAGTAGCATGATGTAGAACACTTATTCTGAATAGTCTTAAAGGGAGGAGAGTTTCATTTATCCATACCTGCCACCTAACCCCATACAAAAAATCCTAAAGATGCTGCCTTTTTAAAAAAAAATTGAGTTTTTGTAATTTCATATAACAGTTTTTAATAAAATTTAGACCCCTCCCCTATCCATCCCCCATTCCTCTCCAGACTTCGTGTATTCTGCGGTACATAGTAAGTCCAATCCAGTCGAGTATTTGTACCCAGGTGTCCGTCAGTGTAAATTCTTCCACCAGAGTCTAGTCACCCCATCTGGAGATCATATGAAAGGCACACTCTCCCTCACCTAGTAGCAATCAGCCCCTAATAGTTTTCAGCCTAAGGCTGTCCTGTCACCCACTTATCTCCCCCTCTCTGGCCCTTTTCTACTTGAGTAGTCATGGGCCCTGTTCTTGATGTTACCTTTGCCACAAGGTCACATGTGCAAGCTTCCAGTGGCCTGAAATCCTCTGCTTCCCTGTGTTCATGAATCAGCCCTGCCTCTTACAATCTTTCCATCCTCTCTTCCACAATGGTCCCTGAGCCAGGGGTGGGTGAGGTTCAATAGAGGAGTCCTATCCAGGGGCACACACTCTGCAGTCTCTTATTCTTTTTTTTTTTCTTTATTTTTGGTTTTATTTATTTCCCCCATCAACCCCTTTATGAGCCTGGGAAGGAGGTATGACTATGCCAGCATAGTGGTCGGAGGACAATTCCAGTTAACACTCCACCCCTTCTTCAGGCTTTTACATTCTTTCTATCAACTTCTTCTGCAAAAGTCCCTGAGCCTTGGAGGGGGTGATAGGTGTGGGATGATCTTCCTTCCTTTGTGGCAAAGCATTGAACTTTCAGGTTTCTGCATGATATATTGTTTTTACTTTTTAAGTGATGGGAAATTAAAACACTAAATTTTCTTATCTATGATATCTATACTTAAAATGAATCCTAATGGAATAAACATAATTATGTGAGAATATAGAGAATTATCACATTACTTTAAAAATATTTATTAAAATTTCATGCATATGAATGTTGTGCTTGAATGTATGTATGTGTACCATGTGTGTACTTGGGGCTTGCAAAGACCACAAGTGAATATAGGATTCCGTAGACCTAGAGTTACAGATGGTTATGGGCCATGGTGAGGATGCTGGGAACTGAACTAAGGTGCTCTGCAAAAGCAGGAAGTGCACTTACCTTCAGAGCCAGCTCTCCAGCCTTTAACATGATGTTTCCACACCATTAGCTTATCCTTAGAAATTATTATATTAATTTCAGAAATAGAAATAGATAATATCAAAATTGGAATTTTATGCTTTTTTTCTCTCTCAATATACTGCCTGATAAATTAGTCACATTTATAGTCTTTTTCAGCTTAGACAGAATTTCCTAATTTTCATAACCATTCCATGTGTTCAGCCATAGCATGGCATTTCAAAGTAATTTTAAGTATGTTCCATTGTGTTCTGAAAAATACAATTATTTCAGAGCACTAAATCAAGTAAAACTGAAAATCATCACAACTATAATTTCTTAAGAAAATTTTCAATTTTTATAGTGATTGTTTTGAGACAGAGTGTGCCTGTAGACCCAACTGGCATGACATTTGCTAAGTATACCAGGCTGACTTCAATCTCACATTCATCCACCTGCCTCTGCCTCCAGAGTGCTGGCATTAAGGGCCTGCACCAACATGCCAGGCAGAATTATAATTATAATTATAATTTTTATTGGTCTTGTTCTTATTTGTTGAATTCTTTGCATTTCTCCCAACAGAGAGCAATGTATTAGTTAAAAAACCTACCAAAAATATAAATAAAATATATATAAAAAATCACAATGCCAGGCAGGGAAAAACTTCCTTGCTCAGGGTAGTTCAAGGGACTCACAAAATAGCACAGGCTGTCTTGCCACAGCCCTTGATTGACTCCAAGAAATTAAAGGTAACACCTTTAATTGTTAAAGATAATACATAATTTGGACAGAAGACTGAGCAATGGAGCTGGAACTGATCTGGAAGACTTCTTTCTGAATTCCTCTTATAGTATCAGAGGATACTATGCAAACTGCCAAAGGAGAAAACCAATGTCTGATTCCATCCAGCTATAAAGTCTATGAGAATCACAACAACAACCAACCCAAATAATCTCTACTTATGTAGCAATAGCACTTTTATCATAGGGATAATCAACTGCTGTGTAATTGGACTTAAAGTCCACTCAATGGCAGGGTAGTACTGTAAACATGACCAAATTTACATGGATGTATATATCCTACAGAAAACCATATATTTGTCACATCCATAGACCAAAGTAATTTCTAACTGAACAGACAAGTGTACCTCTCACCATTCATCAAAAAAACATTTTTTTTAAATTTTTTAAAAAATCTATTTACTTATTTTATTTTATGTGTATGTGTGTATTGCCTGCATGTAGGTAAGGCACCCATGTCGTGCAATGCCCATGGAGGTCAGAAGAGGCTATCAGTTCCCCTGGGACTGGAGTTACAGACAGTTGTTAGCTGTTATGTTGGTGCTGGTATTTGAACTCAGGTCTTCTGCAAGAACAACCACTGCTTTTAACTGCTGAGCCATCTCTCCAGCCCCCCAAAATATCTTTTTTAAAGATACGGGGAATATTGCAAAGTTCCACAACTGTTCAAACCCAGAATATAGATGTGATATGCTCAGCCCTAAGTGACACATCTACAATGTAACCTCTACATCTAAAGCCCACTGAACATAGCAGAACAGGGGAAAGAATCTTGATTCATTTCTCAATTCTCACCAGCAGAGGTTACTCATGAAACAGATGATGATTAACCATAAGGCCACAATTGGCCAAATTCAGGGAATAAGATTTCATGGTGCTTGTCCATGAATAGGACACGTATACCAACCTTCTGCCACAGAAGGTTCAGAGAACAAGGTAGAAGAGGGGGCAGAAAAATAAAAAAAAGAACAGGGAGTTGATGACCACAAGGAAACAGTGTTCTAGATAAGTGAGAAGTTACTCATATCAACTTCCAGAAATGGTACCAGAATGCATGAGATCCATGCAAGCTCACACCAGACAAAATCCCAACATAGAAGTGGGGAGTGGTAAAGAAGCCCCAACATTAGCTGAGGAACTTCTGACAAGTGATAACTACTTGGTGTGGGCTAAATGGTTTTCTCTAACGATGTGATACTAGATAAGTTGACCAGGCTCCAGTGAATGGTTGCACACAAAAGGACATTTGGGGACACAAACTTGTCTAGGTAAGCCTTAACATATCTGACATAATCAATACAATCAGACAAGGGGATTGGAAGAAGGATATAGATAAGCGAGGAAGTCTCAATATAATCAAAATATACTGTATGAAATCTTCAAAATTCAATGAAATATTATATAAAATACTATACTGGATTTGAAAGATTTGAATATATTTGACCAAAAGTAAAATTTAAAAATGAAAACAAATTCTCATACATTTTCAAATTTACTTATAGATTTCCTAAAGTATCCAAGTATGGGGAAAATATAATATATTCAAAATTTAACTGAAAGATTCAAGTAAGTTGAACTTGATACTTTGTTTTAAAAGTACATTGTTTTTCCCTAGGGTCTATGATTTCTCCACCCATGTGTATTTGGTTGTGTTTACACTGCCACACATGTTTCCTTTTAACTGGGCAACCTTTAAGTGTACTAAGCTGCTGATCATCCCATGATAAAAGTAGCACTACTGAACCAATAGAGATATTTTACAGGGCTGGTCACTATTGTGTTTCATAGACTTTACAGCTAGGTAGAATCATTGTTTTTCTCCATTGGCAGCTTGCATAATATCTTCTGATACTTGTATCACTTCCCTAGATCTACATAATTTCTTACTGTAGTCTAAATATGTATCCTTATATTTATAGACAACTCTTGGGTAGGCATATCCTCCAAGGGAACAAGCACTGAGCTCTATAGGCAGAGGCGGGGGGAGACAGGCACCCCTCCCACCCAATCGGTGAGCTTCAATTGCATGAGGGGGATGGTCTAGGATAGACACTGAGGAAGCTGGGAAGCTGAGAAAAATTACCATCTTGGCAGATGCTGGCAGTGGCCAAACCAAGATGTAGGGGGAAGAGTCCACAGGCTTTTGTAAGTGAACTCCTCCCAAATAGCATAAGCTTTCTTGGCAAGCCGAAATAAATATCCTTATTTACCAAACTGTAACTTAGAGGAACATTGTGTTGGTCTTATTGGTCGGGTGTAGTGACAGCAGTGCCTGGGCACAGAAAAAGAGCTTGTGGCAGGTCTCCCAGGTGCGAATTTGGTGTTACAACAACGTATCTTTCACTACTCATCAGAGAAACTGCTTTTTGCAACAGATGGAGATTACTACAAAGTTTCCCAACTGGTCAAATGCAAAGAACAAGTGGCTGTGAGGTGCCCAAACTTAAGTGACACATCTATAATGCAATCTCTACAGCCATGACTTAGGGAACATCAAGGAAAGGGGGCAGAAAGAACAAGAGAGCCAAACGGACAAGAAATACACCTGCTGCTAGTTAATACACTCTATACATTCTAGGGAAGTTGTACCAATGAAATCTCCACAGTATGTTAGTCTAATGAGATGTGCATAATGAAAATATTAGTTGACTGGCCAAAGTGTATGTGGGACATGTTAGAGAAATACACCTCAAGATGAAGACGTACAGGCAGTCAGTGGATGCTGAAGGAGGAATAATCAGTTTTCTCTATGATCTAACTGCCTGAGAAGTTATATATTTCCAAATTGACAATGCTAAACAATATGCATATA
>NW_008338715.1:7359332-7359735 GCF_000622305.1 Nannospalax galili | reverse complement strand
ATATGTAATGTGTGTTTATAAATGCATGCATATTTAATAATTATCAAAGAAGAAGAAAAAAAAAGAAGAGATAGAGTTACTGAGAGGGTCATGGGATCAAGTTGGTGGGGGCCTGAGAGGATAGAAATAATGCAAAGACAATACTCATGTATGAAATTCTCAAAAATTAAAATGAAAAAATATAGCTATACTAAGTTGCATTATCTTTATAAAATACAATTATAGCTAAATCTACCACTTGCAAATTAAAATATTGCTATCATGATTTTTATATATTAGGTCAAAACTGATGTCATATTAATTTAAGAGATAAACATTTTATATTAAAAGGTAGTTCCTGGCTGCTGTGCTCATCTAACACCAGTCCTATTGCAAGACGCATTTGGTTCTTTGTTGATGGAGT
>NW_008338715.1:7322710-7359114 GCF_000622305.1 Nannospalax galili | reverse complement strand
ATATATATATCTTGTCATATCAAGTATAAGATATACAGTTTCCCTTTGATCCCTTTGGGAAATTGGTTCCATTTAGATACAAATATTTTCAAATGTACACTTATAATCTACTCGTGTAGCATTTGTATACAACATATGTATAGTCTCCTGAATGCTTTAAATTATGTCTGGGTCACATATACCTAACACAATGTGATTCTTGTGATTCTTATAAAAACAGCTTCTATGCTGTAAAGTTTAGAGGATAAAAAGGGGAAAACATGTAATTAAACACAGTTGTGTACTGATGTAGGTTTAACCTGCTGTGAATATAATATAATCAGATATTAATCATACAGTAGCAATGTGCTATAATTGAAATGTGTGAGTCTTTAAAAATTAGTGATTTTTAAAATTTCAAGTTGTAGCCTCAACATGTCAAAATATGACTATATGTTCCCTTCCACTAGTTCGTCAGGCTGGCCTCCATCCACTGTTTTTACTGGCTCTCTTCCTCTACGTATCCCTTGACTTTCTCTTGCAAACACAAATCCCTTGAATTTGGGGCCAATTTTTTTCTCACCCCATATTTCTTTTCTTCTTCTTGGCTCGTAGTTTGAATTTCCAGGCTGCAGGTTTTATCTGCCTTCTCAGTGAATCTGAACAGTGGATCGAGTTGGAAAGAAAAAAAAAAATCTTTGTTCCACTTCTAGAATAAAGACAACTTGGAATTTCATTTTGCTAAAAATAATTAATCCAAATTTTCCATTACCCTTAAAGTACCAGGATAATCATATAATATAAATGTATTATTTTTATTATGTTCCACAACTATTGAAAATGCTTGTCTTTATTCTAGATTATGTTAGGGCTGGGGTAAAAATAAACACACAGTTCAAACATATATAATATGAATATACATATATACATTGACATAATCAACAGAAATGAACAATCTAAATAGACATAGATGTGTTTATATTGGTGGTGTTTTGTGATTGAAAATAGAAATATAGCTTCAGTACATCCTGTGAGTTGAATATATTGGGCTGATTGGTCCCACTGTCCAGCATTGTTCGATATTGTATGACAGCTCACTTACCTGGAAAAGATCAAAATTTGAATTGCAGTTTCTCCTAAGTTATCACTATTAGCACTGCCCTAACATGAAAATGTTTCTAATTTCAACCAATATAAACAGTGAACACAGATATTTAAAACAAAGATGAATTATCATCATTTCAAATGCTAAAATTCAGGGTATTTGTAATACAGAAATAATTTATTCAGTTATTTAAGGTACAATTTCCTATATATTTTGGTTAAAATAGAAAAATGATTTAATAAATATTTTTCAGAGTTTTTATTTACTCATATTTATAATTACTTTTCTAGGCTGTGAAAACTTTATGCTCTGAGAGACGGCAAAGTAAAAGATAACTAACGATGGATAATTACATCAGTAGTTCATTAAAAGCTTTTTCTATTATTGAGGGGAAAAATCTTTAAAAATACAGCCTTTTCATAAGACAAATATTTTTAAAGCTCTGATTTGGCAGGAAAATTCAAAGCTTAAAAATCATTGGTTGTATTTGTGAAGCATTTTTCTTATTAATTGCTAGAGAATGCCAAAGTCCCTGGTGGTATACATGGCAAAACAAGCTGATTAAGAGGCTCAGTATTATTCTTAAATTACTTAATTGCCATTTAATGAAACAGGGAGCTCCAACTTCCATGCTACCTAATAAAATGGTTGCTCTGCAAGGAATGAATTGCTGGTTACACTGACCTTGCAGAGCAAGCTGGGTTTAAAGAAGCCACTAATACACTTCTACAATGATGGCATGGGGACTAAAAGCCGAATTACTGAAAATGGGCATGTTAGCATTTATATTCCTTTTATAATTGCTGAAATAATGGCCAGCATACATTAAGAAATGTCTGGGTATTCCACTGGGTGCCCTGAATGCAGGCAAACTACACATATGAACACCTCTTAATTGCCAAAGTAATTTCTAAGGAACTAAAAACACAGTTCATTTGCTTTTCCACCCTGCCCTTGGGAATCTGCAATTTTGCTTCATTACAACCACTCAACCTTTAACCCTCATCCACTTCAAAAAGGTTTGTGGTATTCTATATATTAAAAAAAAGCACCTGTATGAAGCCAGGCAAATTTCCATTATGTTTGTTAGGACTATTGCTTGCTAGATTGGAATTACCTAAGGTCAAAGACAGGAATTCCACTAGATATGTGTGTTTATTATATGTGTCTAAATGAAAAATAAAGTATTTCCAACTAAACAAAACAAGGAAGTATTTTAAGAACAGAGATCAAGATTCCTGTTTTCTTTACAGCACCATCTAATCAAAAGAATGGGTTTGGTAAAGAAAATGGAATTTGCTGAATACATACTGGGCACAAATTTCCTATTACTGCTTCCCAGTGCTAATTCTTTATAAATTTACTTTTAAGTTAAAAGAAAATCTTACCTATATGCATATTCATATCTGTGGACACAAATACAATCATGTATCTATATGTGCATATACCATCATTAGTATGTGTAGAGTGCATATATACATATATATATATATACACACATACATAAAAATGCATGTGTGTGTAGGCATGTGTGAATATGAGTATATACAAATGTAGTTAAAATACAGATTTCTTTTCTTGGTATCATTCTATAAACACTGCAGTACTGCATCTATTTCCATAGCCTTTACATTGTATTTACAAATTGTCTAGAGCTTATTTTATGAGGTTGTGCATAAGTAATATATAAATGCTGCACTATTTTGAATAAAAGACATGAATATCTATGGGTTATTGTATCTGTGTTGTTCCCTGAAATAATCCCCTGCTTTTACTGAGAGATTGATATTTAAGGATGTGTGGATATACTTGCATATGCATGTATATCTGTATGCATGTATGTTTATAGTCATGAAAACATCTGTTTGTAATCAGTTTGAACATTATTTTCTTCACATTCATCTTACAGTTACTTTATTTATACAGGCTACTTTTAAAATATTTTATTTATTTTCATTTTATGTATATAAATGTATTGTCTGTATGTGTGTAAATGCACACATGTGTTTCAATGCCCCGCATAGATCAGAAAAGGGCATCAGATCACCTGGAACTGGAGTTACAGGCAGTTGGCAGCTGCCATATGGTGCTGGGACTTGAACACAAGTCCTCTTGAGGAGCAGTCAGATCTCTTATCTGCTGAGTCATTTCTCCGGACCTACATGTTACTTTTTTAATTGACATCTTTACCTGTTTGGGTTTATCACATAGCCACATCTCTGTCACTATAAGCCACCTTATTCCTATAGATATTATTTATTACTTGCAGGATGACTGTCCATAGTTAGTGACCATATTTTCAGATGATGGTGCTCAGAATTTCATTTTTCCATTCACTCTTAGGTTATGAGACTTCGATGTAGATAATAATCTCTGTGGACATTCAACAATCTACCATGTTCCTTTGAAGACTGAGATGGCCTCAGCTTAATGCCCTATCAAGAACACCTTTCAGATGACCTAGCAAAGACACATTCTCTTTCTGCTAAAATCATTTAGCTTTTGTATATTAGTCTTGGGGAAACAGTGGCCACATTTACCAAAATATGAGGAATGCTCTAGTGAAAACAGTGAGGACAGAAATGAGACCATATGTTTAATACCCTAGTGAAACATTTCTGTCCAATGTACGCTGAGTACAGATGTTTCAGTTATATAGGACATCTTTTGCTTCCTCCCCATGCACAGATACTTTTGCTATTTTTATGTTAACTTCATTTGGATTTTGCTTATTTTTAACTAAAGCCAAGGAAAATTAACTCTAAATTTCTTGATTTATTTTTGTCCCTGTACATTGTACTATTTGTTGTCCAGTGTAACTGCATTTTTTAAGTTCCATTTCGTTTTTTTTGCAAAGACAGTTTTTTGTTACTACATTATAATTGCAGAAAATAGAGATTTCATTTGGGAGATTTTTCATGTATATATGAGATTTTGAGCATGCCTGAACATATTTACCCAGCATGTCACACACTTACAACTTTACCCTCTCCTGTTTGCCCCACCGATTCCCTAATAGATCCCTTTCTATTTTTCTGCCTTATATCTGTATATGCATACTTACTGCGGCACTATTCACAATAGACAAGTCATGAGATCACCCTGGAAGCCAATCAACAGAGGAATGAAGAAGGAAAACTTGATACAGGAGTAGAATGTTATTCAGCCATTGGAAAAATGAAGTCATGATTTTGCCATATAAATGGAATTACAGATTATCATTTTAAGAAAACTAAACCTGAATAAGAAAGAGAAATATTTATGTGATTTATCCTATGTGTGTCTTTAAAAAAAGCATACTGTATTTACTATTATTGAATGTGTCTCAACTTTTCTCATTTTTAAACTTTAATGTACTGGAGCTAGAGAGATGGCTCAGCAGTTAAGAACACTGACTGTTCTTGCAGAAGACCTGGGTTTGAATCCCAGCAAAACATTGACAGCTAACAACTGTCTGTAACTCCAGTTTCAGGGTATCTGACAGCCTCTTCTGCCCTCTGTGGGCATTGCACGACACGGGTGCACTTACGTACATGCAGGCAATACATGCATACACATAAAATAAAAATAATAAATAAAATATTAAAAAATTTTAATGTACCATCACAATCCTCACAACCTTTAGCTTTCTTTCTTTATATTTCTAGTTCCATTTTCTAACCTCATCCATTGTTCAAATAGATCTGGTGGAAATTGTTTCTGATATATTCTGATTATGAACATGAGAGACATATCTTCAGTAAACAACAGAGAAACATCAGGCTTTAATTTGTTTTTTTCAAGGGCCACAGTGTCATTACTTTTTATCTTCTGTGATATTTTGTTTATACATGAAGACCCCTTGCTGTTAGCAACTAGCTGTTTCAGAAATAATGAAGTTTAACATATTTGGAAACAGAAAATTATATATGTAAATTAAATGAAATTAAGCATTTGTTTAAAAAATAGTAATCCATGGTAAACACTCTATGGTTATATTCACCATATATGGAATATTGAAGGACTACATCAGCATCACTTAATATTTTGTGTTTGCTATGGTAGATTAAATCTTCTCACATTCAATACTGCAGGAGAAATTTTCTTTCAAAATATCGTTAAAAATTAACACCATATCAAGATATAGTAAGAATGATTCGTAAGTGGCAATAGACATCATATCATCATGTTTTACATGAAACTAGAACTCATTGTCCTTATGATGGGAAACTATTCTCTTTTTGTATAATTTGGATGTAAGATATTCATTTAAATTTAGAACATGCCTCTATATACCTGAACCATAATATCTGACACTGACAATTTTGACAGGCTTTATAACACTTAAAATTACAAATGATTTGGAAGGTTTTCCAACTATGCTGTGTTAAAATACTTGATTCAACAATAATGTCAATAAAATTTGCTATAGTGTGGGAACTAGAATATTGAATAAGTCATAATGCATTTACTTTAATTATAGTTTAGTATGATAGAAGATATGATCTTACCTTATAATATTATAGGACAGGTAAAGTGTTTCTCACTATTTTTGTGACTGTTAAGATGCTACACAGGAATTATTTTTGAATAACAGCAAAAGCTTATATGCACTATTGTGAAAATGGGAGAACTTGCAAAGGTATGGAGAATTGGAACATATTGACCTAAACTGTCTCTGATCAAATTTTAGTCAATTTCCTTTAAGACTTTCATCAGACTAATGGGTAAGTTTGGGCATTTTTAGCAAGTAAAATTATTCAAAACGACAAGGGTTAAACTCAAGTATATTTCATTGAATTATTGACTAAAAGAGCTAGTGTCATATAATACAAAATTATTATATTTATAAACTCAAGAATTATTATAAATTCAAAAGAATATAAACTATTATTTTTGGAGTTTATCACCATGATGTAAGGAAAAGGTGGAAACAATCTATGGTGTTCAAAGGTAGGGGGTCATTGTTATAATTGAATTATGAATATAAGTATAATACAATTGTAGCATGGAGTTACAGAAGTGTTTCTGTTTGTTTATTCTCTTGAAGCACTAAAGATAAGTTTTGTTGCTTCGCTAAATGACTAGATATAACAGGGAAAACATCCAGTGTTCAGTGGACTTGAGTTCCAGTCTCTCACAGGGGATTAAGTAGTGAAAATTTTGTGTTTCTTTTCTCCTATTTCCCTATTTCACTACTGTATTTTCCTTTGACTTACTGGGATCTCCATACAAAGTTTGCAAATGAGTGCTTGACAGAGTCTGATTTCGTGATACCTGATTGTTCTACTTGATTAGCTTTACCCCACTTCCAGGTGCTCTCAAACGTGCTTCCTGTTTCTCTGCACTCTTTTCACCATTGTGAGTATCTGTTTCTACGTCTACACCTGTTGTTCTTTGCAGAAAATCCCTTTGACTATTCAGCATCCTTGTGTAGGAATCCCTTCTCGTTGCTCGCTTGTTGGAAATCTGTCCCAAGATAGCATCTTCTTTACATGTACTCTATCACCTCCTCTGTGTTTTAACATATCTCCTGCTTGTATACTTTTAGCACAATATTCCCAGTCATTTGATTTGTAACATAATACTCATCTGCATAATTTCCACTGATGTGAATGTTTCCAGGAGTTTATTTTTAAATTGTTTAGTCTATACTCCTTTGATATGTGTCTTTCTATTTTATATTTTTCCTATTTTTTCATATAGCCAACACTAGTCTATTTAAATATTTATTTCTAATAAACAAAGTTATCAAAAAAGTATGAGAATACGTCAAAGAAATGAAAGTGGTAAATAACTCTAACACACTAGTTTGATGTAGAGAACCATATTTCTGAATCAGTTATCTTCAAATTGTTTGCGTCATACTAACATTGGGTTTTCAATAGTTGCTCTATGATTTACAGGGTAGCTCTGTAGGTGCAAGATCCTCTCTGCAGATTTGCTTTTATTTCTCCTTTTCCCATGTACCTTACCTTAAAAAAATTATAAGACCTTTCTTTTTTTTTTTTGAACTGAGATTAGTGTTTTAAATAATCAAATATCAAAGGAACATAATTTAAATTTCTTTACCAATGCTTTAAAAACAAAACATAAACTCACTCATTAACTGCTGTTTCTGTTTTTAATAAATCATGATCGTTATAAACTGTTAGCATAGATCCTTCCTTTAAAAATGTTTATTTATTTTTAATTTATGTGTATGAAGTTCTTGACTGCATTTATGTATGTGCACCATGTGTGTACCCAATGCTCATGGGGAACTGAATGGGGAGACAAATACATGCAACTGGATTGACAGGGGGTTGTGAGCTACCACGTGGGTTCTGGGAATGTGAACCCAAGTCTTCTGTAGGAACAAGTATTCTTAACTTTTGAGTTACCTCTTGAGCCCCAGATCTTTACTTTTTGATCACCAGCTCAAAAAAAAAATCTTTCCCTCTTAAAAAAATAAGTAGATGTTCTGTATGAAATACACAAAAATTCAATAAAAACAAATTTAAAGTAGAAAAAAGTTGAATAAAAAATGTGAATATATATAATATATATTATACATATAATATATAATAAGTGGATGTGGATGTCATCATGCACTTCCTCCCATGGCTCTTGCAATATTTCTGCTCCCTCTTTCATAATGGTCCCTCAGCTGTGGGTGGGTGAAGTTTAACATGGGAATCGTGTCCAAGGACCTACACTCTGCAGACTCTTAATTTCTATGCTTTGGCCATTTGTGGCCCTTTGTGCTCACTGCCCTCTGTTGCATGAGGGAGTCTTACAGGTTCCTGAGACCTTATCCACATGATCTTGTAAAAAAGGTGACAGCATGCAAAAGATTCATTAAACACAAGCACATAAAAACCCTTCACAGAACTGTGTAAATGGGCAGCAGGCCCCAATCTTAGCGTAGTAACTATTGGGCAGTTGATGACCACTGGGTGAGGAAGAGCTGATCTTCTTTAAGGGAGTGACTCTCGATAGACTGACTAGAACACAGTGGATGAACATGCACTGAAGGACATTAGGGATGCTAACTTGACTTGATGAGCCTTAACATAAATGACAAAATACATGAAATTCAGTGGGGTGCACATGGGAAGGTGGTGATGGGGAAGGAGTATAAAGGTGATTAAAATGTTGTGCATGAGATACACAAAAATCCAATACAAAATAAAAATCTTTACACACACAGAGAGAGAGAGAGAGAGAGAGAGAGAGAGAGAGAGAGATAAAGAGAAAGAGAGGGAGGTTATTCAGTGGTTAAGAGCACTACATCTTCAACAGACCCAGATTTGGTTCCCCATACCCTCATGACAGTTAACAAATGTCCATAATGTTCCAGGGGACCTGACACCTTTTTCTGTCTTCCTCATTCATTGCATGCACATAGTGAAAACATATACATGTTGGAAAAAAACCTCATACATATAAAATAAAAATAAATAAATATTTTTTAAAAAGAAAATAATTTTAGTTGGTGATATGAAATAGTTAATATGACATCATAAAATATGTTAATCAGACAGAGTTAGGAGCAAAGAAGCTTTTCTAATTATAAAATTACATCTTGTAAATTAGTTAGATGACAAAATTTTAGAAAATTCTTAGGAGAAGTTCATGATTTGTGTAATTATAAAATTTTGGATACTCAGAGTAAAGTAAACATAATTTCCAATACCCCATGTAAGTGCAGCTCATAGGCATTTTTTTAATAGGGAAATCAGACCAAGTCATCGTATAAAGTCACAGACTGAAATAGTTTTAGAGTAATGACAATGCAATAGTTATTTAAGTTTTATGTAAAGAATTATGTAAAAAAATCATGACAATCCAAAGGTTGTGAATTGAATTCTAAACAACATCCCCTTTAAAATTGCCCTCCTCTACAGAATTTATTTGAATACAGATTGAAAATATTAAAAGGAGTACAGATAATATCTAATTATTTGATGATGACATGAAAAAAATGAGGTAGAAGAGCCAGGCTGTCTTCTTTCTCAGTGTTGTATGTCATATTTAAGAATAAATTTAGAGTCTCAGTTGGGATTACATATAGAAGTCCATTTCTCTCATGTGTGTGTTGTGTGTGTGTGTGTGTGTGTGTTTTGCTTGCTTACATGTAAGTGCACCATGTGCTTGCAAGTCTGCAAAGGCCATAAAAATGCACCTGGTACCCTGGAACTGGAGTTACAGATGTTCGTTAGCTGCCATGTGGGTGCTGGGAACCCAGGTCCTCTGTAAGAAGAGCTGGTACTCTTAAATGCTAAGCAGTCTCTACAAATTAATTTCTACAGTGCAGAGCATATTTCTTGTGATGCTTTCCTTTTTTTTTTTTTTTTTTTTTCCTGAATATTCGATTAGACTCTTAGATCATTACAACATTGAATTTCTGATTCAGATATGTTTTTAATCTAATAAGTTTTGAAATTTTTATACACATGCATACATTTCTTGATATTTCCAATTTAATATTAAATGCCTATGGAAATGCAATAAGTTGATTTGGTGGGAAATGCTGTCCAAAAGCTTAAATAAGTTATTTCTTAGGAATAATTCTATAATTTATGCCTGAAAGTCTGACAGAGTAATAAATAAGGCACATTAATTTCATGCACATTTTCTAAGATTTAATGACTATCTTCTCAATATTTTCAGAATAGAATAGAAATGCTTTTTTTTTTTTTTTGCTTCCTGGGCTGCACAGCCTCCAGTATCCCAGTGCCAGCACCTTCCCTGGGTAAGTTCAGTGTGCCCAACACGCCTTAATGCCCCCAGCATATTTCACCTTCCCAGCTCCCTTGATGCACCTCTCCTCCTAGCCTGGGTACAGGCCCATTTCTTATCTTGGCACCCCAGACACCAGGGTAAGCTTTCTGGCCAGAGCCACCACTGCTTCCTGCAGACCAACACAGTTCCTCCCTGTGGTCACCAGGAACTCTCTGGGAGTGGTCCTGCCTTCACCTCCTTTACTTCCCTAGATGGCAGAGCCACTAGCTTCCTGAGACCAGCATCTTTCCTGGGCCCTATTCCCAGGCCAGCCCAGCCCCCAAATTTCTGAGGGCAGCATCTTTCCTGGAGGGACCCAGACCTTAGGAGAAAGCCTGAGAACATCTGAGCCTCATCTCACTTGGGCCTCTGTGGGAACTCCTAAAGACAAATGCAGTTAGGCCACTCCAATATAAAATCGAAAGAGAGAACCTGAAACCTAGACCAACCAACTTGTCATGCCCAGCAAGTAAACCACAAAGGCACATAAAGTTTACAAAAAGAAGCAGATCTAAACTCAACAAAGGAAGGCTTGAGTCTCACACAAGAATCAGAAACTACAAAAGAAATTCACATGTCAAAGTCACAGAGGAAAAAATGATAGCATGAAAAGCCAAAATAATATATCTTCATCAAGCATCAATAGTCCTCTAGAGCAGTACAATGAGAACGCCCTAGAGATAACACAGGGCATGGAACTCAAAAGAAAAATTATAAACATGATAAAAGAATTCAGTGAATTTAAAGAACACACAAAGAAATCAAAGAACTGAAAGAAGACAGGGATAAACTTCAGAATGAATTCAGAAGAGCTGAAAATATTGAAGGATACTTAGGCTGATATACAAAAGGAAGTGGAAAAAACAATAAGCCAATTAGAAACGACAGGAGAAAGCCTCACCAATAGGATGAATGAAATGGAAAACAGAGTATCAAGACTAGAAGATAAAGTGGACAAATTAGACCACTCAAGCAAAGATTACGAAAAATTTAAGAAAACAAAAGAATGGAATATGCAAGAATTGTGTGACACCATAAAAAACCAAACTTACAAATCATAGGCATACAAGAAGGAGAAGAATCTCAAGATAATGGTATGGAACAGATCTTTAAAAGGATTGTAGAAGAAAATTTCCAAAAATTAAAAACGACATGCCCATAAAAATACAAGAAGCATATAGAACACCAAATAGAGAGGACCAGAAAAGATACTCTCCATGGCACATCATAGTAAAAACACTAAACTTTCAGAACAAAGAGACAATACTGAAAGGTACAAAAGAAAAACAAGTCACTTGTAAAGGAAAACCTTCAGGATTACAGGTGACTTTTCAGTGCAAACTATGAAAGCCAGAAGAGCCTGAACCAAAGCATTCCCAGTTTTAAATGACCACAGATGCAAACCCAGATTACTTTACCCAGCCAAAATGTCTACCATAATTGAAGAGGAAAGAAAAATCTTCCATGACATACATAGGTTGAAGGAATTCATGTCCACAAAACCAGCCTACAGAGAGTTCTTGAAGCAATACAGAGATGAAGAAAGGGATGACTATACACAGTGGGTGACAGAAAGAAATTCAATGAGGTATAATTGTGGAAATGCACAGCTATATCAAGAATGTGAGCAGAAATAAAAATGACAGGATTCAATACACATCTTTCACTAATAACATTAAATATCAATGGACTGAACTCCCCAGTCAAAAGCTACAGATTAGTTGAATAGATTAAAAAAACAAAACCCATCTTTTTGTTCTCTGCAAGAAACTCATCTCACTTTCAAGGACAGGCACTACCGTAGGTGAAAGCATGGAAAAATATATACTAAGCCAATGGTACTAAGAAAAAAGCACTCATTGCAATTCAAATATCTGATAAAATAGACATTAAACTAAAACTAATCAGAAGAGACAAAGATGGGCACTACATTCTGATCAAAGGAACAATAACCCAAGAAGCTATTACAATCATGAACATATATTCATAAAACTTTTATGCAACCAACTTCATAAAAACAGTGCTACAGGACTCTAAGACCCAGATTAATCCCAACTCATTTAATAGTAGGTGATTTCAGTACCCCATTACTGCCATTAGATAGGTCAACAGGACAGAGAATTGACAGAGAGACATCTAAATTAAACAATACCATATATCAAATGGACCTAACAGACATCTACTGAATATTTCACCCAAACACCAAAGAATAGTCTTTCTATTCAGTGCCCCATGGAACTTTCTCCAAAATCGACCATGCACTGGGGCACAAAACAAACCTCAACAAATACAAAAAGACTGAAATAATTCCATTCATTCTATCAGACCACAATGCAATAAAGCTTAAACTCAACACCGGAAAAAGCCCTAAACACCACATGAACACATGGAGATTAAACAACACACTCCTGAATGATGAATGTGTCAAAGGAGAAATTATAAAAGAAATGAAAGTATTCCTGGATATAAAAGAAAAGGACAATACAACATAAAACAAATTCTCTGGGGAACATTGAAAGCAGTTCTTAGAGGGAAGGTTATAGCTCTGAGTGCCTACATTAAAAAATCGGAATGAACACAAATAAATGACTTAACATTGCAACTCAAGACACTTGAAAAGCAACAAATGAAACCCAAACCCAGCGACATGAAGAAACAACAAAAATCAGAGCAGAAATTAATGAAATAGAAACAAACAAACAAAAAAAACAGTACAAAGATTCAATGAATTCAAGAGCTGTTTCTTTGAGAAGATAAACAAGATTGATAAACCACTAGCCCAGTTAACCAAAACAAAGAGCAGCTCCAAATCAACAAAATCAGAGATGAAAGGGGAAACATCACAACAGACATCAAAGAGATCCAGAACATTATAAGGGAATACTTTAAAAACCTATATGCCACTAAATTTGAAAACCTAAAAGAAATGGATGAGTTCCTAAAGCATGGGAACCACCAAAACTAAACCAAGAAGAGATTAACAGCTTAAAGAGACCCATAGCATATAAGGAAATGGAAACAGTAATACAAAACCTCCACACTAAAAGAAGCCCAGGACCAGATGGATCTACAACAGAATTCTACCAGGCATTTAAAGAAGATCTACATCCAATACTATTTAATTCATTAAAAAACATAGAAATGGAGGAAGAACTTCCAAATTCCTCCTATGAAGCCAGCATAACTCTAATACCAAAGTGAGGTAAACATACAACCAAAAAAGAAAACTATAGATCACTATCCTTAATGAAAATATATGCAAAAATTCTCAACAAAATACTTGAAGACCACATACAGACACACATCAAAAAGATCGTCTACCATGATCACTTTGGCTTTATTCCAGAGATGCAGGGATGGTTTAATATATGTAAGTCAATGAAAATCATAAATCATATAAATGCACTCAAAGACAAGAACCACATGTTCATCTCAATAGATGCAGAGAAGGCCTTTGACAAAATTCAACATGCATTTATGTTCAAAGTCCTAGAGGGAACTGGACTGGAGGGAACATACCTCAACATAATTAAAGCCATATATAACAAACCCAAAGCCAACACCATCCTAAATGGAGAAAAACTGGAATCATTCCCATTGAAATGAGGAACCAGACAAGGCTGTCCACTCTATCTCCTCTTTAACATAGTGCTTGAAGCTCTTGAAAGAGCATTAAGACAAGAGAAAGAAATGAAAGAGGTAAGAATTGGAAGACATCAAATGATCCCTTTTTGTAGATGATTATATTATATCTAAGAGATGCCAAGAATTCTACCAGAAAATTGCTAGAAATTATTAACATGTTCAGTAAAGTGGCAGTTTACAAAATTAATCTTTAAAAGTCTGTAGCCTTTCTATATACCAGTAACAAGCAATCAGAGAAAGAGTACATGGAAACACTCCCCTTCCCATTAGCTGCAAAAAACAAAACTCAGAATAAAATTGACCAAAGATGCTAAAGATCTCTACAATGAAAATTTTAAATCCTTGATGGAAAGTCCTCCCATGCTCATGGATTGGAAGAATTAATATTGTGAAAATAACCATCTTCCCAAAAGCTTTTTATAGATTCAGTGCAATGCCAATAAAAATCCCCATGACATTTTTCACAGAATTGGAAAAAAAAATCCTAAGATTCATATGGAAGCACAAAAGACCTTGGACAGCCAAAGCCACCCTGAGCACTAAGAGCAATGCTGGGGGGCTTATTATGGCAGATATTAAACTGTGTTACAGAGCAATAATCATTAAAACAACATGGTACTCGCATAAAAATAGACCCATAGATCAATGGAACAAAACTGAAGAACCAAATATGAGTACATTTAATTTCAGTCACCCGATATTTGATATAGGGGCCAAGGACATTCACGGGAGGAAAGACAGCATGTTCTGCAAATGGTGCTGGCAATACTGGATCTCCACCTGTAGAAGAATGAAACTAAACCGCTATCTTTCACCTTGCACAAAAGTTAATTCTAAATGGATCAAAGACCTTAATATGAAGCCTGAAACTCTGAAACTGTTAGAAGAAAACATTGGCAATAACCTAAAACATATAGGTATAGGAAATGATTTTCTAAACCAGACATCAACTGCACAGGAAACAAGGTCAAGAATCAACAAATGGGACCTCATTAAGCTAAAAACCTTCAGTACCTCAAAAGAAGCAAAGAAGGAAGTGAAGAAAAAAAAAACCCACAGAATGGGTGAAAATCTTCACCAGCAACACATCTGGCATAGGATTAACATCCAGAGTACATAACGAACTCAAAAAACAAAGAATCAAGAATGGAAGTAACCCAATTAAAAGATGGGATAAGGAACTGAATAGAGAGTTCTCAAAAGAAGAAATAAAGATGGCTAAGAAGCATATTAAAGGGTGTTCAACATCACTAGTAATTAGGGAAAACCACTTTAAGATTTCATCTTACCCCAGTCAGACTGGGTAAGATCAAGAGAACAAATGATAACAAATGTCGGAGAGAATGTGGGGGAAGGGGAACACTCATCTACTGTTGGTGGGACTGAAAACTTGTTCAACCCCTATGCAAAGCAGTATGGAGAACTCTTAAAAAACTACAAATGAACCTACCATTTGACTCAGTTATACCACTTCTTGGCATATACCCAAAGAACTCATCCTATCACGGAGACACTTGTACATCCATGTTTGTTGCTGTTCTTCTCACAATAGCTAAGAGATGGAAGCAACCTAAGTGTCCCTCAACTGACAATTGGATAATGAAAATGTGATTCATTTATATGATGGAGTTTTACTCAGCAGTAAAGAAAAATGAAATCAAGAAATTTGCAGGTAAATGGATGGAACTAGAAACTGGTAAACTAAGTGAAGTAACAGACCCAGAAAAAACAAAACAAAACAAAACAAAAAACCAACATATGTTTTTTCTCATATGTGGATCCTACCACAAAATCCTTATAAGTGAGTGTGTATCCAGACAGAACCTCAGGAACCAGAATAATGAAAAGGAACCAGATAGGTAAATGAAAAGATGGAATCTGGAAGACAAGAACAGTAGAAAACAGGTGTTAACAAGGGAGATATGGACAAAAATTGGGGTTATTTTAAGGGGAGGTGGGAGGGAAGGGTGTACAAGGAACCTTGGGAATAAAAGGAAGGAAGGTGCTCAAAAGAGGTGGGAACCATAGGAGAAGGGTATTATTAATGGAGCCATGTGAAAAATGGGGCGCCTTAAATGGGGAAACCAAGGTCGAAGGGTTAGACAACGTGAGAGATAAATAATATCTAGCTAGTTTAGAAAACCAGAGGGAACCATATTAGGCCAACAACCTACTGACAAATTATACATACAACCAGATCAAAGAATGTAGGGATATGTCTACTCAAGGTTTATCTGAGAGTGTTTGGTCTTTGCCCAAGCTCTATCTACATGGCATATAGTTATTAAAAGTAACAGATTGGTGGACTAACCTTCTTGGATGTTTAACAGCCATACTATGAGACCTATATCTATTTGGACAGAGGGACACAAAGGACAGTTTTGCTCCTTTCCCTCCTAGGTCGACTAAGTTGCAAGGGACTATGAGCATCTCTCAAAATATCCTGTAACTATGGTGAGTCACCTATCCTCTTGATCAAGGAGGCTGTGGAGACCCCACCAGAAGGACTTGAACCTGTGTCCAGTCTACAAAGAGGAGGGTCGACACAGAGGAAACATTTCCTCCATGCTTCCAAGTGAACCTAGCCATGGTCAAGCAGGACCTTTGACTTACCTTCACATAGACGGAACTGGTAAAAGAAAGGAGCCAGGGGCTCTTCCTAAGCCTATGTTACCCCTGAGAGACAGATCCTCAAATGACCTTAATAATGAAAATTAATTGGTTTGTCTGGGCCAATTGTAGGGTCTTAAACACCCAAAATGAAAATATAGTCAGAGATTTATGGGGTCAATATAGTTTTTTAAGCATCCGTGTGTATAGCTAAAGGCTGCATAACAAGAAACAATGCCAGACAGGAGATACCTTCCTTTGAGTTATTGGCCAGGGTGGCCCCCAAAACTCCCAGACAGTAACCCAGCATAGAACTGGGAAAATGAACAGCAGACTCCAATCTTATCTAAAGGAATATTGATAACTGATTGCTGCTAGATGAGGAACCGCTGATCTTCCTAAAATCAGGATCTCTTGATAGACTGACTAGATTTAGTAGACGGACAAGTACTGGGTAATGGCTGGTGGTGCCGACAACACAGTGGACAGTAACAGGGATGATAACGTATATGGGATCCAGTGTGTGTGAGGGAGGAGGCTATGTGAGGGTGCCATTTGGGAAATGGGTATATAGAAGAATAAGATTGTGTGGGATGTTCTGTATGATATAGACACAGAAAAAAATCAAAAAGTTAAAAAAAAGATATTTGAGGAGGAAGCATAAAAATTTACTTCATGTTAAATAGTAGAGGTGATAAACATTACCAGTGAAATCTGCCTGTTGGCTTTATATCCGTACTCAGGTACTAAGGATCAGAGTGTAACCAACTGTGACTAGTAATAATCAGATGCATAGAGATTAAAGACACATTTGCAAACATCTCTGTGTTAGTAGCATTAAAAATGTAGGAAAGAGTGTATTTTAAAATGAAATGGAGATGTTCTTTAAAGTCTAAAAACTCATTCAATTTTATATCTTACAGGGTTTATACGGAGTCAATATATAACTATTAATTCAACTGTGAACCTAAAAATTTACAGCCACTTTTGAAAGAGATGTATCCCTACTCTGGAATTTGTTATTGAATATATTAAAGCTGTAATGAAATGTGTCTTCTAATCATGTGGTTATTAAATAAAAATTATTTAAAAAAATAAAAAAGCAAGGTGAACAGTGCCTGACAAATCAGAGCCAACGTTGTCTCCTGAACGCTACAAGAACTCACACATGTGCACATGCATCTGTATACAAAAGTATACCTGTAAATACACACACAGAGAAAGGGGGTGGGGGAGAACAGGGAGGAAGAGGAAAGACTGATCCACTGAAACTACATATCAGAAGAAAACTTCCTGTAGTAGAGGTGATAAGCATTACCAGTGAAATCTGCCTGATGACTTTAAACTGGCTGGAAGAAAACTGTGCTGTAGATGTTATGAGTCATTCCAAAATGGTTTGTTGCAAATTAATATATCTTAAAGAATAAATCAGTCCTGCTTAAACTCAGAAAAGAATAAAAACAGAAATAACATCAAGTTAAGAAGTTTTTAAAGAAGTCTAACACCTCAATAATCGTGTTATCAACCAGCGATAATTTCTGAGGTTGTGTGCTCATATTCTAATAAATATTTGTATGTATCTGTCTGTCTTAACAGCTGTTGAAAACATATTTGCTGAATTCCAAATTCTTTGAAATTAAGAATATCTAAAATTATCAGAATAATTATGCATGTTTGATGGCTGGAGTCAAATTGTGGAATATAGGTGAGTGAATGAAGAAAATAGCAGATGTTAAAGGAATGAAGGTTTTCCTAGGAATTCTATTGCACATCGTCCATGAGAATTTTTAAGCACTTCAATTGTACTGGTATTAACCTGCTCATGGAATGTGTAGAAACAATAGTTCTGAGATGTTTTGGAAAATAAATGTTAATAAGAACAACCACATTGAAGATGGCTTTTGATTTTATAACATAAAGAAACGGGAGTATAAGAAAGAACACTCATTTTTCTTTTTATTTTTTTTTTTGGTAGTGACTTTTAAATAATAATTCTCTCTGAGAATGTCTAGGCAAATGTTGTCTTCACCATCTGGGACCTCAGTAATGATCTCGAAATTTATCTCATCTCCTTAGGCAAGGGCTCAGGCTCCTCCTGGCAGAGAAAGGTAACCCAAGATGAAACACACATTCACACAAATATTTCCCCTAATTTAAACCACAAACAATGCTAGGACTTTAAAGAAAAATCACGTCAACCATACATTTATAGTGGTAAGAATTTAATCATGATCATGATATCTAATACAAAAATGGGAATATTTTATAAGATTTAAAAAATTATGCTCTTTATTTCTAATCAGCATGTAATGTGTAAATACCACTAAGACATTTTCACACTGTGTTTTTGTGGTTCTCTTTTCCCCATATCCTCTACCCCTTCCTTGATACCATTATACCCTGTAATAGCTTCCCCCCAAGACTCTTCTTTCATGTTCAATGTGTCATTTGCGCTCATTCCATCCTTCCTCATCATCTAATAGTACCTTCTGTCAGTCTCCTTTCTATATTTTTAGACTTTACATATATTTACACACACACACGTTTACATATATACATGTATACACTATAAGCAAAGATCCATATATGAGGGAGGACATAATGATTTTTATCCTTTTGAGTTTGTCACCTCATTTAATGTTATACTTTTCAGATGCCTGTGTCCATTTTAGCTTTATTATGCAATGTTTCCATGTAAGAAAAACAACTTAAATATCAGGTGAGGGGAACTGATACAGACTTGTAGATCCATAGACAAAGTCAAGAAGAATTACTTTCTCTGAAGAACAGAGGGATAGGAGTGGCAAAGTGACAATTACAGCACTACCTACAGAGAGGATAAGATGCAAAGGTCAAGTTACCAGAGAGATCTGACAGAGACCAGTAGGAAGGCCTCAATGACTGAAAAGCACAGCCTCTAGTCTATACCTCATGAACAGTTTGGTTGGATCTATATCATCTGTCAATACCTTCAGGGGATCTTTAAAGTAATGATACATGAGATTTAATCACTTCAAATTATTTGAAGAGTTGGTTCTCATCATAATACCTAGCATCAGAAAGAGCTTGTAAAAACTACATTAAACCAGACTTCTTAGTTTGAGGTTATCAGCAAGAATATTTCTCAACTCTAAAATTTTTAAAGTGAAATACTTACTTGCTTTAAGTCAGAGTTGAGGTACTGTTGTAAAATGCTCTGTTCCAGAAGCTATCAATATTCTCTCATAAGAATAAAGGAAACCGGTAAATCTGTAAAACAGGAAATTAAGTTTTCTTGACACTGTGTTTTTAATACTTCTTTTTGCTAAAGGAAAGGGCAGTACTAAGTATTTATTGCTCTATGCTCACTTTCTAAGAGCAAATTTTATGTTTTTCAGGAAGATTTTAAAAGCCACTATCCAACTTTCAAGCACTCATTACATTCAGTGAAATTTGGAAGACTGGCATGCATCTTACTAAACCAGCAACACGGATACAAGTGAATTTTGGAATTCGTACTGTGGCCTATTCAAATATAGTTTCTGCTCTTTTCCCTCAGAATCCATCTCTAATGTTTAATAATAATAACTTACTAACTGGTTCCTCTTATCCAAAGTTATGGGTTAATAATCCAGCTAATAACCTTTCCATAGAATACAATACTTGCCTTCTTTAGTTTGCCAGTTCTTTTCATTGTCAAAATTATTAATGGTTGGGGGTCCCACAAATTACTGACCAGTGCCATGACACTTCTCCCTATATAGAGAAAGAAATCCTGGTGCGGAATTTACCATGAGCCATACTTTTCCTCCAGACTAAGATCACAACATCTCAAATACTCATGCTGAATTTACTTAATGTAATGTATGTCATCAGTTAGAATTTCAGAACTTAGCACTCCAGCCAGTCCTGACGCAGTTGTTCCTATGATTAATAAAAGCTTCAAACACACGATGAAGTTGATAAGTTGCAGCTCTTCTTTTAGCATTCCAGATCAAGGGGTTTCAGAGAATGCCTCTGGGATTGAGTGTGGGGAATTGGAGAAGGTCCCGAATGCCAGACACTCCTTCATTCATAAGTTTACTCAAAGCCTTTTTACATACAAAGAGCTAGTCTTAAAGGTTAGCACAGAAGATTGAACATTTAAAATCTGCACTTTTACCTTAAATTTACAAAACAGTATGAGAACATAAAATTCTTCTATTTCAAATTTTTAAGTAATGGAACAGAAGGTTTTCATTTCTGATTTTCAAGAAGCAAAAAACATTCATTGTGTTACTTCTGTGCACCAGACTTTGCACCAGGTAATTTAGATATGAGATTCTTTTCATCTTTCTAAGAAGCTGAATGGAAAGGAACAATCTTTCTTTTTCCTACAGATATAAAGAAAAGTGGAACATCTAACAAATAGCAAAACTGGACAGTCTGGCCCATCATCTTCCAGGCCAATCTTTGCCATCCTAAGGAGACTGATGCCTAATAGAGTGCTCTAAAGCACAGTCATGGTTACAAGCTCTCTCTTTCTGAATTCCACCTCCCATTAATTTTCTAAATAACTATTCTAAAATCTGATTTCTCAAAAGCGTGACTAAAATAATTCACTAAAGTACTTATTATTAATTAAGAGTAAGTATATCCCTTAAATGTCACTATAAAAAGAAGCTCATTGCATCTATTTAAATAACTGCAAATTATTTTATACATTTTGGGCAAGCTGGAAGCCTTCATATATAATTTTGTTAGAGATAAGTTTTAGTTAAATTTAAGAAAAAATTGTGGCATGTTATCTTTTAAAATTCTATTTGGAAATGACCAAATTTGTTTTCTTATAATCATTAGTTTATACACTAGAGATCAAATGAGCGATAGTGAAATACACACGAAGTATAAATTTCTATATATTATATTCTGTCAAAAGCAGGGATCTTCCAGGTCCATTTCAGCTCCCTCACTCCATGCTCTGTGTCTGAAATATGTCCTGTCTTCAGCAAAGGGTCTTATCTTCAATATCTGGGAGGTAGTTAAGGACTATGACATTAGCCTTTGTTACTTTGGGAGTCTTGTGGACTACCCTGATTAACAACTTAAAGGGAGGTTTCTCCTGTCTGGCACTGTGTTCCTTGTTATACAGCCTTCAGGAAAACACGGCACTTATGTTTCGATATTTTTTGTGTATTTTTCAGGGATTTTTGAGTTAATATATTTTCCTCTGACTTTTTATGTTTTATCCCTGAAGGCTAGTGTTCTAGTTTGTATCTCCATTGCTGCGACAAAACACTCTGACCAATACCAACTTGGGGAGGAAAGTGTTTATTTAGCTTATATCTCACAGGTCACAGTTCATCACTGGGGGAGCCCAAGATAGGAACTCAGGGCAGGCACTTGGAGGCAGGAACTAGAACACAGGCCATGGAGGAATACTGCTACTGGCTTGTTCCCCTGAACAATGCTTAGCCTGCTTTCTTATACAATAGAGAACAACCTGCCCAGGGGTGGCACTACCTATTGTGGGCTGGGTCCTCCCAAATCACTCAAAACTCAAGAAAATATCCCAAAGACATGGCCAAAGGTTAGTCCAATGGAGGAAATTCCCCAACTGAGGCGCCCTCTACTAAGGTGTGTCAAGTTGACAACTGAAGCTATCCAGCACAATTAACCCCTTGTCAAGTTGACACATAAACATATCACTATTAAACCACAACCTTTCCATATCTTGTCCCTAAGATATGATGTTAACAATATCACAGCATAAGACAATACAACATTAAAAATTCCACAGCCTTTAAAAAAATCCAAACACTTAAAAGTCCACAGTCTCTTTTAAGTCTCTCTTAACTATGGGTTCCTGCAAAATGCAAAACATGTATTGTCTTATTTCAAAAGGGAAGAATTACGCACACCTAAGTAAAACCTAACTCCAGGAAAGTAGCTCAAAAGGCTTGGTATCTTGGATTCACTCATAATCTTCTGATCTCCAACAGGTTTTGGTAGCTTCACTTCTCTGACTCTGCCGTCCACAGCCCACACAGCTTGTCTCATATATCGTGGTCAGCTCCATTCTACATCTGCTACTGCCCTTGGTGGTTGCCCCATGGTCCTGGCATCTTCAAAATGTTGGAGTCTACACTGAAACTTAGGCTGCACATTCACCAGTGACATCTTTTGGTCTCTCAGAGTGCCAAGTTTCAGTTACTGTCTGTGACCCCTTCATGCTTTCAACACCAGAACCATGCAGGAGACTCTTACACGTTACCAAGTCCTGCTTCTAGCTTGATCTGAAGACTTTGACTCCTTCTGGACAGTAGCTTCTGTTCTGACACTGAACAGAAGGCTTTGCCACAGTGATGTTGATCTCCTGTTACTTACAGCTGATCCTGCACCACAGCTGATCCTTCACCCCTAGCTGATTCTTCACTCCTAGCTGACCGGAACCCACAGGTTCTCAATTCAAGACATTATACAAATAGCCCTGATAGTCTCTGCTTCCCTTTGAAACTCCACAAGCCAGAAATCCATTGTCCACAACTCTTTCAGTATATCTGTCTGAAACTCTACAGTAGCAAAATCTAAGCACTCAATGTCTTTTCTAGGCCAAAGTTCCAAATGCTTCCACAAGCCTCACCAAAACACCAAAGTCAGGTCTGTCACAGCAGTACTCCATGTTCCTGGTACCAATTTCTGTTTTAGTTTGTTTCTCCATTGCTGTTACAAAACACTCTGACCATTACAAACTTGGTGAAGAAAGGATTTTTTCAATTTACAGCTCCCAGATCACAGTTCATCACTGATAAGAGTCTAAGGTAGGAACTCAGGGCAGGAACCTGGAGGCAGAAGCTGGAGCACAGGCAATGGAGGACCACTGCCTGATGGCTAGCTCCCCTGGCCCATGTTCAGCCTGCTTTTTTTACACAATACAGAACAACCTATGTAAGTATGGCACTGCCTACAGTGAGCTGGGCCTTCCCACATCACTCAAATCTCAAGAAAATACCCCACAGACATGGCTACAGGCCAGTCAAATAGAGTAAATTCCCCAACTGAGGCTCTCTCTACCCAGGTATGTCAAGTTGACAACTAAAGCTATCTAGCACAACTAGCTGTCATAGTTCTAGAAGATACTATGTAAACTGCTAAAGAAGGAAATCAATCAATGGTTCAACCCAGCTCTAAAGCCTAATAATCACAAGGACTGGTACATTAAACTACCTCTATTGATGTAATAGCGACATTCTTAAATGGGGGAGAGGGGTAATCAACAGCTATCTAATTGAACTTAAAGCCTTTTCAATGAGATGCAACTAAAAATATAGCCAAATACACATATGGAGAGGTCATAGATCTTAGAGAAAACCCTATCTCTATTGTATCTCTAGATAAATGAAATATCTTACTGTATGCTAAATATGGATCCTTATATTTTCAGGCAAGTATACTTTACAGTACTCAATAAAGAAGCTTCTTTTTGCAACAGAGTGAAGATATTACAGAGAGCCACAACTGGTCACACAAAGACAGTAAGTATATTCGAGATACCCAGCCCTAAGTGACATATCTACAGTGGAACTTCTATACCCAAGGCTCCTGGAATATAACTGAACACTGGGTAGACAGAATCTTAATATGCCTTTCAACTCTCACCAGTGAACCTTCCTCATAACAACAGAGTGTAATGCACACAAAAGGCCACAACTGGCTAAATTTCATAGAATAAAAGACTACATAGTGCATGTCCTTGGTTAAAACTCCTGTATTAAACCTCACTTACCCATGGTTCTGGGACCAGGGAAGAAGAGGGGGTGGAACAATTGTAAGAGCCAGGGTTGGTGCACAAACAAAAGGAAATGAAGATTTTCAGGCCACTGGAAACTTGTTCATATGGAGTTGAAACAATGGTGAGAGCGTGCACATGACCCATACTGGCTCGATCAGACAAAAACCCAGCATAAAATGGGGAAAATACTCAGCAGGTTCCAACCTAGCCTAGCAACTATTGGCATCTGATTACTGCTGAGTGAAGAAGACTATACCTTCTTTAAAGATTTACATAGGCTGACTGAACTCCAGTTGAACTTGCACTGAAGGACTTCTTAGTACGAATGCCTGTTTGAAAAAGACAACATATATGACAGAATGAATGAAATTGGTGGTGGGTATGGAGCACATGGATGGGAAAAAAGATCTAAATTTGATTAAGATCTGTTATATTAAATGCACAAAACTAAATAAAGATATTTTTAAAATAAGTAAATAGAAAAAAAATTTATTGACAGAAAGAGATAAATATGACAAGATATAAAGAACTTAATGAATTTAGAGGAAGGCATCAGGTGTCTCTTTTTCTGATCCTCCAACATTTATATTTATTTGAAACTATTTAAAATAAAAAGGTAAAAATCCAAAAAAATAAATAAACAGGGATCTTTGAATGCTAAATTAGTTTCTAAATGTATTATTATTTAATTAAAAAACAGCCTTTTAGAAGTTTTCAAAAGATTAGATGAAGTATTTTTATTTATTTAATATTAATTTAAATTATTTATTTATATTATTTTTACTTTATCTGTATGAGTGTATTGTCTGCATGTGTGTAAGAGCATCCAAGTTGTACACTGCCTGAAAAGGTCAGGAGAGGGTGTTGAGTTCCTTGGATCTGGAGTTACAGACAGTTGTTAGCTGTCATGTGGTGCAGGAATTGAACCTAGGTCCTCTGTAAGAGCAACAAGGGCTCTAAAAATCTGAGCCACCTCTCCAGACCCCAAAATATTTATTTTTATAAAGTACTTCTTGTGTTGACATACTTTATGAGTAAGTGTTGACATACTTTAAGTGTAGGCTAGCAGAAGTCCATCCAAGCTCCTAGAATGTACTCTTTTTCCTCTGCCTGGGTTTGGCTCAGTTGAGTCTGGCGTGTGTCAGTGCCATGCAGACTATGCTTGACTGATATATCAACAAGTTATAACTGAGATAAAGAAGAGATATTTGTAGGAAAATTTAAGTAGAGGAGATACATGAGTTTTAATGTCCAAGTAATTGCCGAAAATGTAAAAGGAAACATTTTAGCTCATATCTTCAATATGCACATGTATTTTAAAAGCTCACTTGTTTCATGTGTTAACCTGTATATGAATTTTTACATACTTGAAATGCAATTTATGTAATAAATCCAGATGAGAATTGCAATAACAGGATCAAGAGAATTAATTCAGCTCCAGTGTGTTAAACTGAGATTATATGAATTCTACCTTTTCCATATATGGGATTACATTTTATGGGAATATTTAGAGATAGGTGTTCATCAAAATATTTAAACTGAGAAAATATAAAAGTCATTCATATGTTAGGAGAAGTTAAATGGTGGAATAATTAGGTGAACTGTTGTCTACTTTAAAAAATTAAATGCTAATCTTATAAACAAACAATGAAGAAAACAAGGAAAGGCGATACGAATTTGAATAGCTAGTAAGAGGTGAAAGCACAATGGATGTCTGTTAAATATGAAAGAACAGTTTTCTAATGATGATAATTGCTCCAAAATGAATACTTGTGTCTTAGGCAGTTTTATTCAAAGGATAGAGAGTATCTGTTTATTATAATCCTCCTTCATTTAGAAAACTTCAATGATACATTTAAAATGAGTTTTTGTTTTCAAGCTTTTCCTGCACACTGTAAAAAATTTTAAAGCACTATACTTGAAGTCAAATATAAATTTAACAATAGTTTTTAAATACAAATAATCAGGAGAAAGTTGTGAGGTATACTTAGAATTAAGTATAAGGAAGTTTTACTAAGCTTAAAATGCTGAAATAAAATGTAATCAACAGGTTATTGAAGAGTCTCAAACATTACTAAAGTATGATTTGAAGTATAAAAAGAGGATAAAGATACCAAAACCGATTGAGAGACAGAAGAAGGCAGGAGCAGAGAAAACAAGAGAGCAAAACCCTTAGAGGACTGTGGACATACAGAGCAAGAAAAAGACTGAAGGCAGAGGACTATCCAGAAGGTGAGACATCTGGCTCAGTGTTAAAACCCACACACCTATGATTTTTCAGGCTCAAACAGAGATAATTAAAAAGGACTTATTTAGCAGACCTCATGGGGAAAGCTGCCTTCCATGCTGTGGAATGAATGGTAGTGGAGGTTTCTGGCCCCTGGCTGGCCAAAGTCTGACACATTTCTGCACTTCTGCCTTGGCTCCCCTATTCAAGGGCTTCCTTTCTGGGGGTGGGATGGAAGTCTGGGGGGGGTTGTCAGAGACTTCTTTCCTTGCCTTTTATTAAGATTGGGCGGAAGGGAGGCGTGGTGACTCACGCCTTTAATACCAGCACTCAGGAGGCAGAGGGCAGGCGGGTCTCTGTGAGTTCAAGGCCAGCCTGGTCTACATAGTGAGTTCCAGGACAGCTGGGGCTACAGGGAGACCCTGTCTCAAAAAGACCAAAAAAAATTGGGTGGAAGTCAAAGGTATTTTTAATTGATAAGGACTTAGTGCTCTGTGCTATTCTTTTTATTTCTCTAGCTTCACTCTTTACAAATGAAATTGTGTATATTTTAAAGCATACATCATACTAATTGTGTGTTTATAAAATGGTTTCTTTATTTTGGGTACCTTCTGCAGTGAGATGCATCTGAACAATTTCCTGACATCCCATTTGTACACTGGAGGGAAAATAGGACAGAAAGGGAGCTGTTTCTTCTTAAGCCTCTTGCTTGTAGTATCATAGGAATCTCCTTAAAAAAAGGTCAACTAAGACATCCAAAGACTTACATCCTTCAGTTCAGCTCTGTCCCTACTAAACTTAGCTACATTAAAGTATATGCAGGTTGTTAGTCAAGTTATTTCTGGTTCTGTGAACACTTTTGAAACAGAAGCTGGCAGCTGAGTCAGAGGAGTGAATATAACAGACCCACTGTACTAGATATGTGACTGTTACGCAAACTGGACAGACTTCTGATCAGGTGATATCCAAGTGGGGAAAAAGCCAGAGAAGAGGATGATCTCTCTCTTTCTCTTGGCATACACTCTCTCTCTCTCTCTCTCTCTCCCTCCCTCCCTCCCTCCCTCCCCCCCACCTTCTCCCTTCTCCTTTTTCCCTCTTTCTCTTTCTCCATGAACCCCTCATATGATACAGGATACTCTACTTATATTGCCTTTGGATATTGTTTGTCCTTTAAACTCTTGGTTTTTCCCTCTATGGACCCTCTGATTTTCTGTCTTTGGCCTGGGTCTGAGAGTTAACTCCATCAGCTCCCCTGGTTCCAAGTATTTGGGATATGAAAAAACCTATGCTTCTGACTTTTCTGGTTTTTAGCTTGCAGGCAGAATATCATGCAATTTTTCAGTTTATGTAATTGTGTAAGACAATCCACTATTTTTCACATATCTATATTTATTTCGTCTATGTACTTATCATCTATCTATCATCTATCTATCTATCTATCTATCTATCTATCTATCAATCATCGATCATCTGTCATCTATCATCTATTAACCTATTTATCTATCATGTATATGTAGATTCTCAGTTTTCTCTCTATAAAGACTTGAAAGACACAGAGCCAATCAGTCAAGCTAGGCAGTATACAGTTAGACCTGAAACAAATCCTATGAACAGTGATGATGTCACTACATCAGGCTTTGTCAGTAGCTCTGAGTGTACTAGATGGAATCGGCAGCTCTCTGGAATGGAGAATCAGTAAGATTTGGCCAATGATGATGTGAGGTCATGATAAGTCATCGAAAGTCAAGACTAAGGTTTAGATTAATTTATTGATTGACTGGGTGAGTTTTTATCTATGTATTAAGTAGAACCAGAGGTAAATCCAATTAGCATGTTGATAATTTTAGTTTGAAGTGTGAAGAGGGACCTCCATCATATGATGGAACATTCGATGAAAACTGTTGCATGTGAGCTCCAATAAATTTTAAGGAAAGGAGACAAGAAAGAGGAGAGAAAGGCAAATAAAAATAGTGTAGTCATTTTTCTATAACTATGGATATTTGAAAAGGTCTCAATATATGTGTGTCTATTAAATCACAGAACTGATTTATATCTTCAAGGAAAAAATAGAAAGAGAAGAGAAATGAGGCAAGATCTCCCTGGTACATCAGTACTGAAGGTTTAGTCTGAAGTGTGGAGCTGTTGAAATATACTAAAATACAGTGACAAAAGAAAAATGAGTGTATTATTTTCTGGCATTGTACTGTTCAACCTTATATGTGTAGTGTCTCAAATTTCCAGAAAAGCAAATTCCTTCCTACTTCAGTCTCTGAAACATTATTTCCTCTACTCAACAAATGCTGCCTACCTTCTTCTATATCTACTCAGCTGTTAACTATGCTTGTTTTAATTTAGAAGTACTTTGAAAGCTTCTTATCAGACACCTTAATTGTAATATATGTAATGAGAAGGAAAAACCAAAACCACAGAGAACCATGACAGCCTAGAGTAATTACTCAAGGAGCTTTAGGAGTTACTACATTGCCCTTACTACTGAGTCCTGTCCTACAGAAGCTTTGCTAGCCTGGGAGAGAAGGAACACTATTTGCCTTTGCATAGGCTGCAATTCTACAGGATCACAGGATGCCACATATTAAGTGCTTAGTAAGTGTGGTGGAAAATGAGACTTTGGAGTTTCTTCCTTTTAACTTAAAAAAAAAATTATTGAGCATTTCATACATGCATATAAGGTGTTTTGATAAAATCCACACACACTCCCTCCACCTCCTCCCATATCTCCCCATCGCATTTTCCTGAACAACTTTGTGAACTCTTTCTTTTTTCTTAATGGGGCTTTTTGCTGCTCTAACATTCCCCCCTCTGAGGAGGTAACTCTATAATCTTTTATGGATTAGATAAGTGCCCTCAAATACTTTTGACATTTTTGGCCTTTGGAACAGAGTATGTTACTAAGAGGCCCAAGGACTTTCTGACTTTTAGCCAAGAAACTGGCTACTTTTCTTTAGAATCCTTTTATCTCAACTGCCTAGCCAATTCCTGACTCCTATTCTTATCACAATATCCCCTGAAGAGGTTACCAAAAATTGCTGATAGGGAATTGGGATGCAGACGGCTCTGGTTTCTTCCATGCTGAACAGGGCCACAAGGTGAGGCAACTGGGGTACTCTTTCCATGGGTCTATCTAAAAGATTCCCAAATTGCATAACTCTTAATTGTAGGGAGAAAAGAAAGTCCTTGACTGGTGTGTAGGAGATGTGAAGGAAAAGTAAAGGCAAGAGTAGTTAGCATTACAAGTTCTGGACAGGGAACCAGAAAAAAGACAAAACCGCAAATTTCAGATGTTCATATCAGAGTCCATTGGGATTTCTTGAAGAGAGCTTTCAAAATCATCTCTCTGTTGTGTTCCTCCTCACTTTTCTTTTGTCTGCCAAGGCTGGACTCGAGAGTGAGGGACTCCGAATTTGTTTTCAGGCTCTTTGATAGCTGTTAGAGTGATTAAATCAACGTCATTTCCCTCTCAAAGGCTTCTAGATAGGGGGGAAAACAAATATAGCCATCATTTTAGAACAATACTCAGCTGTCTCCTTTAGCTACAGGTGGGAGCTACAGTATTGGAGACCAAGATCTGAAGTCTTACATCTGTGCAGCACTTTGTGATTAGAAACAAAATCATCAATGAAAAAAATTGTCTAAATAAAGTTTTACATGGACTTAAGTCTAATGTCTGGGAAGTGTAATCCCTTGAATGCTTAAAGAAATATACTGATCACTTTAATCTTTGGTTATACTTTCCTTTTGGGTGTTTAATACCATACAGTTCACCTATGTAGCCTGAAAATTACTCATTCCTCCAAGAAGCATGGGCAATGCCTGGCACCCTGGGAAAAAGGGTGGAGCCACGGCCATATTGGAACTCTGGGAGGGAGGCATGTGGCTGGGGAGCAGTAGGGTGTCTGGCAGGCTCTGCGGTGAGATGAGGCACTCAGACCCTGGGGTGAGATGGCATGTGGGCCTGGCACTCAAAAGCTGATGGAGACTATAGGCAGGTTTGAATGGCGTGGGGGTTATGAGAAGCCCGTTTCTTTGTAAGGCACCCCTTCCCAAAAGTCATACAAACTATGCAAAATTCAAATAGAACTGTGTTAGGTCAGTTTTATTAACCAGCATCAGAACCAGGAGACTGGGTGACTGAGAGTCAGTCTCCCAGAGAGTGGGAAGAAGAAAATTTAGTGAAACAACGTAATAAACCAATTTATTTTTACTCTTATATTCATTTGAGGATATGTTCTTGGGGGGTCACATAGGCTTGGGGGTCACTTGGAAGCATGGAGGAAATATTTCCTCTGTATTGACCCTCCTCTTTGTAGACTGGACACTGGTTGAAATCCATCTGCTGGGGTCTCCTTGGCCTCCTTGAACAAGTGGAAAGGTGACAGCACAGTTGCAGGACTTTTTGAGAGATGCTTCATAGGGGATTTTCTTACTTTTAGTTTTAGCTACTTTTTATTGTGGTTATTGACTCCTATCTGATTATTTTTGTTAACAATATTCAGAGCCAGAAGTCAGGGGCTGGAGAGATGACTCAGTGGTTAAGAATACTGGTTGTTCTTGCAGAAGACCTAGGTTTGAATCCCAGCAACCACATGATGACTAACAACCATCTGTAACTCCAGTGCTAGGGAATCCAGCATCCTTTTTGTCCTCTGTGAGCATTGCACAACATGAGTACACTTACAAACATGTGGGCGTAGTAATCATACACAGAACATAAAAATAAATTTTTTAAAAATCAGAAGTTTGAGGTTTTTTTTCAATGCAAGACTTCTTCAAATTCGTTTGCTTTGTTTCCTACTTTGGAGTTACTATAACTTATAAATGAATCTCAAGATTTGATCTACTTTGCATCCTGTGGTTTAGAAATACATCTGTACATTGACATTTGATCACAGTTAACTTTATACAGAGACAATATTTTTATTCACTTAATTTCTGTTGCATTTATGTTATTTATGTTCATAGTTAACTACTTTTTGTCCTATTCTTCTCTAATAGTTTTTAAGGTGCTTTTTTATTATGACCTACATTATCTTTTATAGAAGTGATTACTCTCTTGAATCTCACAGAGGAATATTGTGGAGGCCTCTGCCTCTTCCATTGTTGTAGAATAATAAATGTGTTTTCTTACTTTATGTAAAATACCCTCCCTTATACCCTCCCTTCCTTTCTCCCTCCCTTCCTTCTTGTTTTATGTGCTCTAAATAATTTAAAAAACATATCTACTGCAATTTGGTCTCAATTATGTCATTTTTAAGACACGAAACTAGTATTTGTACATAATCATAACTTTCTTTAAATTCTAGGTGCTCAAAATCTGGCCTACTTCTTTAGCACAAACAATGAGTAATTATGTAGTCTTATTTATCTTTTTATATATAGAAATAATTCCCCAATACATATAATTTTATCAAAGATCAGCATATTTTCTAATTTCTAATTTGCTCCACACATAGAAAACACTTTATAAACATCAGATGAGGAATTACATCTATTTCTATGAGCTAAATCTGTATAGTTGGCATTCTATTTCACTTTGAAGGAGGAGAAAACTGCCTCAATGAATAAATGATTACAATTGATGAATTAACTAGACCTATTCCTATAGAGCCTACATTCCTTTTCCACGATATTATAATGATATGTTCTTTGTGACAATGGATTCTGAGAATAGTCTTTTTTAAAAAGTATCTTATTTATTATTTGTGTTTTATGTGTCTAAATGTATTGCTTGCATGTATCTAAGTATACCCAGGTCATGAAGTGCCCATGGAGTTCAGAAGTGGCTGTCAGATCCCTTGGAACTAGAGTTACAGACAATTGCTAGCAGCCATTCCGGTGTTGGGAATCGAATCTGGGACCTTTGCAAGAGGAGACAGTACTCTTTACAGTTGAGCCATCTCTTCAGGCTTGAGAATGATCTTATATAGAAACTCTTACTTCAAAGGACAGATGGATAGTTAGATCCAACTGAACATATGTCAACCATACACTTAAAATGAAACATTTATGAAAGAAAACACATTTATGGTTTTATACAAGAGGAATAGCTCTGTGTCACAACCACAAGAAAATAAATGTGTAGTATGAAGGAAACTTGCCTACACATTTCAATTGTTTTAATCATGTTGTTTTAAGATTTGTGTGTAGGGATAGAAGAATACACATTTCATATTATGTACATGGAGGTCAATGAGTTTGTAGATTCAAGTCTCTCATTCACCATGTGCTTTTTGGGTATTCAATTCAAGTCACTATGTTTGGGTGCTAGTGCCCTTTCCTGCTCCACTCTCTCAAGAGCCTGAATCATGACTTCAGTAAGACTACTTATCATTCTGTAATTTTGGTGAGTATATTAAGTGGATTCAGGCATTTATTCTGATGTGCACAAAGAGAAATTTACATTTTCTATTTGTATATCTATGACTTCCAAGTTCTAATATGTATAAATTGATAAAATCTTACATATTTGAGTATTATAGAAAGCATTTTGTCATGAATACTGCAAATGTGTATGTTTCTTCCCTGCCAATGAGAAAACAAGATCCCCTAATCTTCAGTACACATATGGGTTCAATTTGGTCTAGATGTAAAGTAGTTTTACAATGACTAACTTACACTACTGTGAGAAACAAAGTTACTAGACTACAATGTTTGCAGTTGCTTTTCATTGTTTTCAGTTTATAGTAACTGGCCACAAGTACTGTTTTCTAGTCCTTTTTGTTCTTACCCACTTTTGTAAAGCTATAACTTGCATCTATAAATAAGGATTGCTTTACTAAAGCCTATTTTGCTTGCTTGAATTAAAATTAGTGAATTTGTGTAATACTTTATTTACTTCTTATGATGGCTTATGTATCAGGTAAGGATTAATCTAAGAGGTAGGATTTGAAGATAGATGATGAATAAATAGATCAATAGAGAAATGCTTAATCATAGGAGTCAATTGAAAAGTTTCTTCAATATTTCCTTTTCAGAATCTAGTGATGTTCTACCCAACTGCAGACAGTAAGCCATGAATGCAGATTGCAAACCACAGAATGGACAGAAGCACTTTTCCACTATTTTTGTGTGCAAAACTGATGTCACGAAAATCCTACAGAAGCCAAGTCCTTTATCAAGAATTTGAGATATACTTTTTACTCACAATTTTAATAACTTGAAAGATCTGGTGTTGGCAGAGCACTTATAGATCCAGCAGCTCTTCAGACGAATTAGATAAGTTAGCAGATTCACAACAGAGTTTTTGTGGGAGGGTGTATATGGAACATGCACCCAACACAGTTATTACTCTGACCTTCTGAATAATGATATGAGATTCACTTAGAAGTAGAGACAGGTTTATCCAGATGTGGAATCTAATAATAGTTTAATTGTGAACTTTCTGACTTTAATGACTGTGTATAATAAATCTCTACCCTTTATATATTATTCATTCTCATGTATTTCAATATTGTAGAATAGACAATTATTTTGTTACTTTATATTTTGTTTATAAACATACTCTGCCCTACTTTTCTTTGTACTGTTATGATAAAGGCTTAATTTCACCTTACAGTACAGTCCTTCACCAAAAGAAGCTATGGCAGGAGCTCAAGCAGGAACCTGTAGACAGAGACCATGGAGACACAGCTCACGGGCTTGCTCCCTTGGCCCATGCTCAGCTTGCTTTATTACAGAATCAAAGGGCATGTCCCCAGGGATGGCACTGCATGCAGTGGACTGGATCTTCCCACATCAGTAAAATCATCAAAAAAAATGTCCCATAGACATGGCCATACCCCAATACAAGGAGGAAATATCTCAATTGAAGTTCCTGCTACCCAGGTATGATAAGTTGACAACTGAAATTATTCAGCTTAACAATTTACCTCTTGTCAATCTGACACAAAACACAACACTATTAATTCACAACTTTTCCATTTCTTGTCCCCAATATATGATATTAACATTAATATCAAAATATAGAAACTGTGTAATTTTAAAAGTTCCATGGTTTTTAAAATCTTCGAACACTGTAAAAGTTCAAAGTATCCTCAAATTGTCTCTTAGCTGTGGGCTCCTGTAATATCCAAAAAGATATATACTGTCCTATTTCAAAAGTTAAGAACTGGGCACACTTAAGTAAAAACCTAAGTCCTTGCATGAGAATGTTCCCCCATAGGCTCCAATATGGACCCTTGGTCCCCAGTTCATGGTGTTGTTTGAGGTGAGTCATGGAGCCTTTGGGAGGTGTGAACATGCTGGAGGAAGTGTATACTTGGAGTGGGCTTTGAGAGTTCTTAAGCCTTGACAGATTTCCAGTCTCTCTCTGCTTCCTGTGCCTATTTGAAAATTTGAGCATTCCACTTAGCTTTTTGCTCTGGCCACCTCTGCCACCATGCATCCACCACCATTATAGACTCTAACTTTCTTGAGCTGTAAGCCAAAAAAACTCCTCCTTCTATAAGTTGCCTTGATGATGATGTTTTATCACAGCAACAAAATAGTAACTAAATATATATATCCAAAATAAAATATGCAACAGAGTGTATATTCAAGTGATATAACTTAAATCACTATTTCCTGTACTTTATTATTTATGGATCATTTTAGTTTTTGCTTTATTTTTCATGATTGCTTTACCTGTATGACTGTAAATTTTGTTATTTTATTTCATGTAAAACATGTTATTTATTGTATATCTCAAGATATGCTTTCTTCACAAACACATACCCTAGAAATCTTCATTATCATTATTCATAAAATTGCAACAAATCATTTCTAAGTTATATTTTTAGTATTTTTGTTAGTTTGTGTAAATGAACGTGTGGGTGTGTGTCTATGAGTGAGTATGAGTGTGGGGTGTGTGTGTGTCTATCACATTCTATGATATATATGCATGTGGAGGTCAGAGGCCGACTTGTCAGAAATGGGTGTCTGTACATTGAGATTCACCGATCAAAATCAAGTCATCGGGCAGTGTGACTAGAGCCTCTATCTACTGAATCATTTTTAGTGATTTAAACGGTATTTTGTTATTTATCAAAATTTGAACGGGATTTTTCTGGGTGATTTCTTTTCTCTTTTTAGCTGAGAAGCATCTGCTTGAAACATACTGCATTAAGTGTAGAAGATCCAATAGGACCTAAGAATTCTTTAAGGACAAGGGTAATTAGAGCTGTTACACCAAGTTAAGACAACTAGAAGTTATTTCAGATAGATAAGAAGGAAGCTACTGGCTGAGAGCTATGATGAAGTACAGTTATAAAATATCGCTGCAACTATTAATTGTAGAATATATTTTTGAAGAGCAGCAGCAGGGAAGCAGTCAAGAAAATTTCAGAATATGGTTACTATTCTTTGATACCCTTAATAATTTGATGGTAAGACCCTATTACTGAAAACATTGCATATTCATGCTATTGGAAGAAAAAATAGTCATAAACATTACCCAGCTGTGAACATTGAAAACTGTCGGGAGCCGTAGGCCCCTACCCCAGAAAATAGCAAGACCTGATTCCTGGCAAAGCTGTTTTTCAGACATCAAGGCTGACCTGGTTTGAGATTAACCAGATGACTATACTTGAAAGCCTCATGAAAACATGTTATTCTAACTCGGGCACTTACCGCTTGAGAGACTCCCTCATTTCTCATGTAATTGCCTAAGAAACTTTTGCTTTACTTTGTAATCATACAAGTGTACCTCTTAATTGATTTATAACTTGCTATATAGAATTGTGGTGTTACTATGGAATTTACTCTGTGATCAATTGGTGTGGTGTAATCATGATAATTGTTCTGTTAATTGAATTGCTCTGCCTCAATGGATTTGTCCCTGCCAACTTCCCCCTTTTCCCTCACTATAAAAACTTTGTGTAGATGTTCAATAAATGAGACTTGATCAGAAAGCCTGTCTTGTCTCCATTCTTCGCATCTCTTGTCCCTTTTCGTCCCCTCTCCTCCCTCCAGATACCCACGCTGACTGTCCTGTGGATCGGGACAATGTGTCGCCTCTGTTTCTAAGTGCTTGCTTTCCTGTAGAAAACACAGTACTTCTCACAATGAGTTTTCTATAGTGAAAAATAATGAACAGTAGCATTTAGCATTTAACCTCATTCTTTTTGAGGTTTATGTAAAAGGGAATTGCTATCAATGACAGTCAGGTTACTGAAGATGAATATGTGCTGCATCCACATTTGTTTGCTTTCCTGTTATAAACACAGTACTTCTCTCAATGCATTTACTATGGAAAAAATAAATGAGCAGTAGCATTTCGCATTTAACCACGTTCCTATTGAGGTATATGTAAAAGGGAATAGCCATCAATGTCATGCTTGGAGTTAACA
>NW_008338715.1:7319468-7320639 GCF_000622305.1 Nannospalax galili | reverse complement strand
GTCAGACAAAAACTGCTGTTGCCACTCGGCCAAACCCGGTGGTAATTGCTGCTCGTGGAATTACCCACCCAGATCCCACGAGTCCTATGCTACAGGTGTTACAACAGTCATTTTTATTCCTTAATGCCACTAGACCTGAGACCACTCGAGCTTGTTGGCTCTGCTATGATGCTTCCCCTCCTTTTTATGAAGGAATTGTAGTTGCAGGAACGTACTCGGTGGGGAAGGTAGAGGACTGTAGGTGGCACTCTAAAGTTTCTTTGTCCTTACAACAAGTCATGGGAACTAATGGGACTTGTGTTGGAAATGTCACAGCAGCTCTAAATTCTGGGCTGTGCTCTGAGGTTAACCAAGTCACAAACAGCACAGATGATTATCTTGTTCCTCACAATGACACCTGGTGGGCCTGTGACACTGGGCTGACACCTTGTGTGCATTCCCAGGTTCTTGAACGTCATCAAGGTTTTTGTGTAATAATAAGACTCTTACCTCGTTTACTTTACCATTCTGATGAAGAATTTTTAAATCATTTTGATCATGATGTGGGTCCAGTTAGACAAAAGAGAGAACTCATCTCACTGACTCTTAGCATTTTGCTAGGAGCTGGGATCGCTGCCGGAATTGGCACAGGAACTGCTGCGCTTGTCACACAGCAGCAAACTTATTCATCCCTGAGAGCAGATATTGATCTAGACTTAAGACGTATAGAGGACTCTATATCTGACCTGGAGGACTCTCTTAGTTCTCTGGCTGAAGTTGCCCTTCAAAATAGGAGGGGCCTAGATCTTTTGTTTTTACAACAAGGAGGGCTTTGTGTGGCCCTCAAGAAAGAGTGTTGTTTCTTCCGTGACCACTCTAGAAAGATTAAAGACAACATGGCTGCTTTAAAAGAAGGTTTGGAACAGTGTAAGAGGGAGAGAGAACAAGCAGAGCCTTGGTACAAAAACTTATTTTCTACTTCTCCCTGGCTCTCTGCCCTTTTACCCAACATACTTGGTCCATTCATTGGCTTTCTAATAGTAATTTCTTTTGGCCCCTGGGCATTTAAGAAGCTCACTGGCTTCATTAAAAGTCAGATTGATGATCTTACAGCAAAGCCAATTCAAATACATTATCTCAGGCTTGCACTTAAAGATCGAGAAGAGCCTTATGAGCCTGAAAGGCCACATGG
>NW_008338715.1:7305494-7319409 GCF_000622305.1 Nannospalax galili | reverse complement strand
CTGTCTGCGTCTGCGTGGCCTGCATCATTCTAATTATATATTTCATGATCCATTGTATAATGCACATGGAGCATAACTAGCTCCCTTAAGCCTATGGGGTTTGGCCTCTCTCTCCCCTGGGTTCCCACCAGCTTCTCCAGGATGTGTGGTGTTACCTCACAGGACTCCTTCTGGTGCCCATCTCTGCCCTTCTGGATTTGGGAATCTGAACCCAGCTCCCTTCCAATCAGCTCACCAGACGCTGCTGTGTGGAGAGCCGTAGGCCCCCACCCCAGAATATAGCAAGACCTGTTTCCTGGCAAAGCTGTTTTTCAGACATCAAGGCTGGCCTGGTTTGAGATTAACCAGATGACTATACTTGAAAGCCTCACACAAACATGTTGTTCTAACTCGGGCACTTACCGCTTGAGAGACTCCCTCATTTCTCATGAACTGCCTAAGAAACTTTTGCATTACTCTGTAATCATACAAGTGTAACCTCTTAATTGATTTATAACTTGCTATATAGAATTGTGATGTTACTATGGAATTTACTCTGTGATCAATCGGTGTGGTGACATTGTGATATTCGTTCTGTTAATTGAATTGCTCTACTTCAATGGAATTTTCCCTGCCAACTTCCCCCTCTCCTCCCTATAAAAACTTTGTGTGAATGTTCATTAAATGAGACTTGATCAGAAAGCCTGTCTTGTCTCCATTCTTCGCATCTCTTGTCCCTTTCCGTCCCCTCTCCTCCCTCCAGAAACCCACGTTGACTGTCTCGCGGGTTGGGACAGAAAACTACAATAATGACTGGCCTCCCAAGTATACCCATTGGTGCAATATTAGCATGAATGTTATGGCAGTAACCAACCACTTTTGGATTAAATTGAAGGCCCACTTCAAAAGATGGACACCATACTCGATATTGTTTTCAGGGCTAAGAACTTGTGGCTAGACTGCTCACAAACCATAAAGGACTTCCCATTATGGCTCTGCTAAATGAATATAGCATTAAACTGAATCCTAATATCTAAGTGTTATACACATACATTAGTTTGCCTCTGCTTTTTGCAGCAGATTGTGATTAACATAGAGTGTACAGAGAATAAGAGATTGTGGATTACTTAGTCCTAAATGGAATATATCACACATCGTCTCCCAAGGCTCAGGGACCATTGTGGAAGACATGGAAGAAGGATTGTTAGAGCCAGAAGTGTTGCATGAATAAAGAAACTATATTTTCTGAACAAAATAGAGAAGTGGCACATATGAACTGACAGAGTTTGTGACAGCATGCTCATGACCAGCACCATCCAAAGCCAGACAGAAACTCAGCATGGATGGGGAAGGTGGGCAAGAAACACTGAACCTAGCTTAGGAATTATTGGTAATTAATAGCCGCTTGGTGTGGGTGAGTCAGTCTTCTTTAAGGGAGTGATGATCAGTCTCCAGATGATGGACCCATACCCAAAACATTTGGGTAACAAAATTTAGCTCCATAGACCTTTAAAAATAGATTTCATGAAGTCATGGGGGATTGTAAGGTATAGAGGGAGATGGGTTCCAATATCCAGGTGATAGAGGGTGTCTTGACAAAGTGATCATGCTTAGCACTTAATTTGTAGAGGACTGATGAAGGGCTCACTTTTACACTGGTTATTGGTGAAAAAAATTCTCTAGAATTTTCCAGATATTTTTTCTGGAGAATTTTAGTTGATTTTAGTGCAGTATATGGAAATGTTGGAAAGGGTTTCTAAGGAACAGGTTAAGGTAGAAATTCTCTATGTTCGTGAAACACAGAAACCCGAAGTCAAAGTGCTGGCATGGCTTTTGGGAACTAATTTTCATCTTGCCCTGCTTCTTCTGAGTTTCCTTGATTTGTGGCACATCATTGCAATATTTGTCTATGTTGCCAATAGTGTCTCCTTTATGAGTCTTCTCTTACATCCTTCATTGTTTTCTGAGTCCATCCAGTGATCAAGTATATCATTTTATGGTCTTATCTTTAAAATATCTGTAAAGATCTTTTTCAAAATAAAGTAGCATTCACATTTACAGGAATTTGGATGTATACATAAAATTTTAGGAACCAACATTCAACTTACTACAAGGAATACTTTTAGTTCCCACAATTAGCAAGATCATGGTAAGGCTTTCCAAAATCAGAAATAAGGATTAGTCCTTGCCTAATGCAAGAAATTTATACAACCTCCCACTTATTCCCTAAACGTTGGCATCAGTCTTGTTAAAACAGAGAAAATACCAGGATGTCTTTTTTCAATATTATTTTTAATATATATTTTACTGAAATTTTTGCACTTTATGCAAAATATTTTATTATTAGTATCACTATTTATTAATACTTTATGTGTATGAGTGTATTTCTTGCATGAATGTAAGTGTACCCATGTTATGCAATGTCCACAGAGGTCAGAAGTGGGTGTTGGGTCCCCTGGAACTAGAGTTTCAGATGGTTGCTGGCCACCATTAAGATGCTGGGAAATGAAACAGAGTACTCTGCAAGAGTACCCAGTGCTCTTAATCACTGAGCCATTTCTCCAGCCCCATACAAAATATTTTAATCAACTTTATATCCCCCACCCCATCTGCACTCACCCATAGCACTCCCTGATAGATTTCATGCATTCTACCATATATGTTAAGGTCGACTGGGTCTAGTTTGCATATCCTGATGTCCCTCAGTGCAAGTTTATCCACTGGAGTCTAGTCAGCCTATGTAGAGTCTCTCCCTTAAAGAAGATGAAATCCTCCTCATCCAGCAGTAATCAGCTATGAATAGTTGTAGGGCTAAGGTATGGACCTGCTGACCATTTTCCCAGTTCTATGCTAAATTTTTGTCTGATTGAGTTTGCATGGGGTCTTGTGCATGCTGTCACCATTACTGTAAGTTCATATGAGCAAGTTCCAGGGCCTGAAGACTGTTTCCTTATGATCAAGCACCAACCCTGGCTCTTGCAATCTTTCCAATATTCTTAAGCAACATAACATTCTACAACTTATAAAAATCATAAATAAAATTATTTACAAATAATGCATAAACATTTTAATCCAATTGATTGTGAACATTGTACTATCTAAAAGACAATTCACCATGGAAGATGAAATAAGGTTAAAATACTAAAATCAATATTTTTTATATGTGCAAAACAATTTAGATTTCTAAATATTTCAAAAATTTCATTTACAGTAAATTACACAGTAAACTATGAAGTGAGTGTATATGTGAAAATTATTTAATAAAATTACATATAAATTGGAAGAATAAAATGAATCCATTCAGACATCTGATGACTATGTAAAGGAAAAGCTGAAATATAAGAAAATTTAAATCTGTTAATAAGTTACAAACATAATTTCATTACACTCAAAACATTGCAATGTTGGGGGCTGGAGAGATGGCTCAGTGGTTAAGAGCACTAGCTGCTCTTGTAGAAGACCCAGTTCAATTTCCAGCACCCATATTGTGGCTAACCACCATTCATAACTCCAGCTCCAGTGTACCCAATACCCTCTTCTGACCACCGTGGGCTTTACACAACATGCTGAACTTACATACACACAGTAAATACACTCATACACATAAAATAAAATTAATAAATGAAACTATTAAAACTATATCACAATGTTTTCTTTAAATTTTTCAGCCATCATTGACAGCATGTAATGAGGACAAATATCCAATTTTCAAGAATTGAAGCCATGGGGAAAATTAAAGGCAAACATGAAAAAGGAGAAGAGGAAGTAGAAAAAATAAATATGGTTTGTTAGATTTTAGTAAAGAGGTAATAGGCCTCCTATTTCTGCAATTCATTGTGGAATAGATGGTAAATGAATGAAAGTAGTTTTACTTTGATCCAGTAGGGACAGACAAAATCTCAGACCCTATCAACCCATATATATTGAAATGTGCACAAAGATAGAGCAGAAATGCAAATCTGAAAGCAGAGCATAAAGTAATCAAGATTCAGTACATGGCCAACTGAAAATTTACGTAAAATGACTAAACCTTATTAGGCACAATGAAAACCATAAATTAAAGATGTAAATATACAAAATAATGTTACATTGTATTTATAATGACTATATCAGCAGGATCATAGTACATATGATCATGAAAAGTTTGTATAAAATTCAGAATTCACATGCTATTATAGACACTGAAAATTTTAATTGTGATATTAAGAAAAATTTCTAGAAAACAAAACAATACATAACAAAGTTCAAAGGACGCACCCCTCTGGCTTTGAATGTGAAATGTGACCTATAAGCTCATTTGTTTATACACATAGTCCCCAGCTGGTGCCACTGTTTGTGGAAGTTGTATAGCCTATTTAAGATGTGAAACTAGCTAAGGGTGTGAGATGAAAGCTATAGCCTGGCTCCACTCTGATTCAAGCTCATTTTCTGTTCCTGATTCATGAAGATATCAGGAAGCTATGCTGCAATTTCCATAGGGGAGGACCAAATGAGCTCCCACTGCCACGTCTTCCCTGGCATAATGAATAGAGTCCCTTAAACCATGAGCCCAAATTAATCCCTTCTAAATTATTTCTGTCAGGTATATATCATAGAAGTAAGAAAAGTAATAAGAAAAGTTATTAATATAGTTACAAATGAGAGACTATTATTGAAATGCTACTTGAATATATAAGAGATTGCTGAAGCATGCCACCGTGGAAGTAAAAAAGACCTAATGAGTTATTAGGTCATTTATTAACAAGGGAACAAGAGTGGACCATAAATAGTAAAGATATGCACATTCATTAGCAGTCAGGAAAATATGAAGTGACAGTAGGCTGCCTCTTCACATCCACTGGACTCTTACCTGGCAGGGATTGGTATGTTGAGGTAGGTGTGAAAAAATACATTTCCTCAGGTATTGTTAGTGGAAATGTAAACATTTTTTCTCTGAAAGACAATGTGAATCTATATAAAAACTGAAGATACACTTAACGAGAAAAGAATACACAACTCTATATAGCTTAGAAAAGCTTAGACACATTTGCAAAGTCTGATATGCATGACCAAGATTTTTTCAATAACATGTGCGATGCAAATTTTTGGATACAGGAGATGTTTCAACAAGTACAGCATAATGATACAATGATCTAAAAAAATAAATTAATGAAAATTAGATGTGCAAACATCAATTTCAAAACATAACACTAATCATTTGAGGCAAGTTGCAACAGAATAGTTATAGCTAATACTGTTCGTGTCTAGTTTTACTATACAAAATATTATCAGATAACTCAAAGATGTATCAAAATTTACTAACAGAGAGAAATAGGTTGGAGGATTGATAAAATTTTGGCAATAATTATTAACAATTTATAAAAATCAAATAAAAAGTGTGAACTGCTAATATTTTAGAACTACTGAATTTCTGAACAATGACTAAAAGAGAAGAATAAGATTTTTAGAAAAGGATTTCAGGGTCACAGTTATGAGGAGGGAGTGGGGCTGTAACGACGAACAGAGAAAAACATGAGAGACACTGATTTGGAAATTTTCAAAACCTTTGTACTCTTTGACATAAATAATTACAGTGCTTGATTTTTTTTTCAAAAATACTTCAATTATGTATTCTGACCAACAAAGTAACCAATATTTTTAAGGATTCCAAAACACAGAATTTAACAATAGTAAATTAGTGCTGTGTTGTGAAGATAGAATTGTAAAGTGAAAATGATTTTTTCTTGATTGCTTTAAGAAGGTGTTAATTATAAGGAAGTATCTTTATAGACTGTAAAACTAATCATCATTTTAGATGTTTCTACATTAAAAATGACATTACTGTGAAGATCAGCAATACGTGTTGGACATTGCTTTTAGAATTTTTCTCACCAAATACTTGTTATTATAAAAATGAAAAGGTATAAATCCTGGTGGAGAAAGTGCTTGGGAAGTGAGTCAACCTTGTACAGTGGTTGAGGATTTCAATCTGTGTGATGTTTTAAAAGAACCTCTCTATTCCTCCAAATTCTTACCTGTAATAATGAAAAGAATTGTCACTAGTTCCTCATAATACACATATTATTAATTAGGTAATTGATGACTATTTTCTATAGAGCCTTTAATTTTAGAAACATTTTAATTCTAAACAGCATATGAATACTACTGTTAATGTCATGTATTATTACTCATCACAAACATAATCTAGCTATAAAATTCAAATTGGTAAGGGGTTAGGCAATTCTTTTCATCAGTAAAATAAAAACTAAAGAGAATGAGAAAAGAAAAGAGAAAATAAACACAATGCAGATAAAAAATGAAAATACCTTTCTAGTTTAAATGCTGAATGCCCAGTCTTAGGAACATAGTCCCCTGAGTAAGAAAGTATATGGGGTCTTTTGTGAATTCATATGAATTTTTCTAATTCTGTGAAGAATGTCATGGAGATTTTGATTGGTATTTATTGCATTGGATCTGTAGATTGCTTTTGATAGGATGGTGGTAGGATGGTCATTTTTACATTAGTAATTCTAAAAATCCTTGAGCTTGGGAATTCTTTCCAACTCCTGGTGTCTTCTTCATTCACTTTCTTCAAAGACAAAGATTTCATTGTAGAGATCTTTAATGTCTTTGGTCAGGTTTATTCTTAGATATATTTTTGAGGCTATTGTGATTAGGATGATTTCCATGAACACTTTCTCATTTTGTTAGTTATTAAATCAATAATAGTAAAATAAAAAATAAATATTAAAAAATATATTTATATAATATAACTTAATCATATGTAGAATGTAGTTCTCAGGCTTCCTTGGGTTGAAGGGATTCTTTCATTTTCTGGATCTACAGGCCCTTCTGAACTTGGTGGGTTGATGGTCTCCACTGTCTCTGCTCTCAGGTTAGTGTGGGTCTCTTGTGTCCTACCCAACCACCGAGTTGTGGTCTTGATCTTTCCTTTTTGAGACTTCCTGGTGACCTGCCACCTTGGCTCTCAGGCTTTCTCAGGTCATGGGGATCCTTTCCTGCCCCAGGTCTGTGTGCTCCTCCAGACTTTGCAGTGTGGGTTTCCTCGACATCTCACCTTTCAGGCTAACTTGGGTCTCTAAGAGCCTTCCCTGCCCTAGACCTGTGGTCCTGAGCACATTTCTGAGATTTTCCCGAGTCTTGCCAATTAAACCTCATGCCCCAGATCTCTAAGCTCCCCTAGAACCTGTCAGGAAACCTTTTCACCTAGCAGCCCTCATCCCATCCTGTTGATCCAGGACAGTGAGGAATCAATCCTGGAATTACAACTCAAAAGTTGTAACTATCTCTAGCTGAACTGAGTCCACTTCTTTTGCTCCAGTAGATAGATAATAACCTGACAAATTGGGGAAACAGCAAACAAGGTTACAAATAACCACTCAACAAAATAGAAATCAATTATTCACATCAGAAAACATCACCACAATCTAGATGCTTAGGTCTCATTAAAAAGAAAAGAAAAAAGAAAACTCAAACAACATGATTAAACAAGATAATATGTCTACTACAGAAATTACCAACCCCATGTTTACACTTCCTAAGAATGACAAAGTAGTGAATGCACAACACAAGGGTTTCAAAATATCAATAATAAATATGTTCAAAGAATACAAAGGGGACATGAAAAAAAACTGAATTGAAGACTGTGGAAATACATTCAAAAATGTAAATGAAATAACTAAAAAAATTCAAACCATGAAATTAGAATTCAATAAAGAGAATCTCGGAAGAAAACCCAAACTGAAATAAAATTTGAAATTTAAAAAAATCAGGAATCTGGGCAGGAGAGCTGGCTCAGCAGGTAAAAGCATTGGCTTGCTCTTGCAGAGGACCTGGGTTTAATTCTCAGTGCACATGGCTAACAACCATCCATAACTCAAGTTACAGGGAATATGACACCTTCTTCTGACCTCTGTGGACATTGTATGAGAGGGGTGCACCTACATACATGCAAGCAGTACACTCATAAAAATAAAAATAAAGAAAATAAAAACTCAGGAATTCAAATACAAACTTAGAGGAACAAAACCAAAAAGAATTGGAGGAAATGGAACAGAGAATATCATATCTTGAAGACAAGCTTGGAGAAATGAATTGCTTATTCAAAAAAATGTCAAATCTAAAATAACCAAGGAATAGAATATGCAAGACATCTGGAACACTGTAAAAAGATCAAACCTATGAATCAGAAGTATAGAAGTAGAAGAAATCAAGGTAAAAGGCCCAGGAAATCATTTTAATAATTTGTAAAAGAAAATTTCACAAATCTATGGAAAGATATTCCTAGTAAGGTAGAAGAGACACACAGAATATCAAGTAGACAGGACTAGAAAAATATCTCCTGGGGCTGGAGAGATGATTCAGCAATTAAGAACACTGGTTCTTTTCTTGCAGAAGACCCGGTATGAATCCCAGCACCAACATGACAGCTAACAACTGTCCGTAACTCCAGTCCCAGGGGATTTGACAGCCTCTTCTGACCTCTGTGGGCATTTCATGACATGGGTACACTTACCTACATGCAAGCAATACAAACATATACATAAAATGAAATAATAATAATTTTAAAAATTAAAAAACTCCGTATGTCATGTAATCATCAAAAAAAAGTAAGAAACAAAGAAAAGATACTGAAAGCTGTGAGAAAGATCAAGTCTCATATAAGAGCAGGCCCATCAGAGTAGCAGCTGTCTTTTCAGTGGAGACTATGAAAGCTTAAGCTTGGACCAATGCCATACAAGTCACAAAAGAACACGTATTTCAGCACAGACTACTATACCCAGCATAACAATAGGTTGTAACTGAAGGAGAAATAAAATTTTCTATGATAAAACAAATTTTAGGAATTTATGTCCATGAAACCAAACTACAGAAAATATTCAATGGAATACTTCAGTATGAAGAGAAGATTGAACATTCTCAAGAGGGAACAAAAATAAATAAATTATCTCAGAACAACTGACTCCAAGAGATATAAGAAAACAGCTCTAAAACACCCTCATAAAAGGAATTTAATTAGACATTGGTTAATAATAACTCTCAATACTAATGTTCTCAACACCTCAGTAAAAAGAAACAAGCTCACTGATTGTATTAGAAGATAATATCCATCAATTTGAGACCTTCAAGACTCACACCTCACCAAAAATGATTCATATCATCTTATCATAAAAGGATGGAAAAAGCTATTCCAAGCAAACAGAAATAAGAAACAAGCAGGTGTAGCCATTCTAATATATGACAAAATGGACTTCAAACTAAAACCAGTTAAAATATACAGAAAGGTCACTTCATTCTCATTAAATGTAAAATTCACCAAGAGTATGTTACAGTCATGAACACATAAGCCTGACACACAGGGGCACTCAGTTTGATGAAAGAAACATTACTATATATAAATTCTCTCATTGACTTCAACAGAGAGATCATGGATAACTTCATTACCCACTGTTACCAATAATTAAGTCAATCACACAAAAACTAAATATAGAAACTCTGGATGTAAATGACACCACAATTCAAACTGACCTATTGGACATCTACAGAACAGTCTTACAAAATCCCAAGAAATACACATTCTTCTCAGCAGCCTATGGAACTTTCACCAAAATTGGTTGCATATTAGGACTCAAAGCTATCCTCCACAAGTTTAGGAAATTTGAAATACCATACTGGATTCTATCTGACCACAAAAGAATAAAGCTAAATATTAACAACAATGAAAATGGGGAAAAGTATACAGACTCATGTAAGCAAAGTAATACTCTACTGAATTAAAATTGGATCACAGGAGAAATTAAAAGGGAAATTTAAAATTTTCTAGAATTGAATAAAAATGAAAATACAACATACCAAAGTATTTGGGACCTAATGAAAGAAGGAAGAGGAAAAATTGTAGCATAAAGTACCTACACCAGAAAATAAGCAATGTCTCATATAAATAAATCATTGATGCACTTGAAAATCTTGGGGAAAAAAAGAACAAACAACACTTTAAAAAGTACATGGATGTCTAGTCAGTCTATCTAAATTCCTTTGTTTAAAGATCAGCTCTTCCTCATCTAGCAGCAATCTGGGGAAAGGCTGGGGACACTGACCACACAGTGGTCATTAACAGGGATGACAGAGTATATGGGTTCCAGTGGAGAAACTATGGGAGGGTGCCAGGGGGGATGTAGGTATAAACATTATTAAAGATTGTTTGAGGTGTTCTGTATGAAAGACACAAAACATTCAACAAAACAAAACAAACAAAAAGAACACGGTGAGAAATAAATAAAATAAAGGCTGATGAAATAGAAATGAAGAAAAAATACAAAGAATAATGAAAGGAAGATTGATTCTTTGAAAAGATTAACAACAGTTACAAATTGTTAGTGAAATTAACCGAGAGAGAGAGAGAAAGAGAGAGAGAGAGAGAGAGAGCCATATTAACAAACTCATAGGTGTAAAGGGAAACAACATTATAACAGATTCTTAGGAAATTAGAAAATTGTAAGGGCATAATTTAAAAACCTGTATTTCACTAAACTAGGAAATCGAAAAGAAATTGATAAATTTCTAGATATGTATGGCTTACTGAAATTAAATCCAAACAGCATAAATAATTTGAAGAGCTCCATAACAACCAAATAAGATATATACTGTAAGTAAAAATCTTCTAAATACAGAAAGCCCAGGATCAAATGTTGACAGTGAACCATTCTACCAAACCTTCAATGAAGAACCAACATTAATGTTACTCAAAATATTCCATAAAATGGAAAATGAGGGAACACTCCCAAAATCTATGAAGTTAGTATTAGAGTAATTCAAAAACCAAAGATCCAATAAAAAGGAAAATTATAGACCAATCTCTCTGATGAACTTAGATACAAATATTAATAAGAAACAAACCGAATGTAAGATACAAAAAAATCATTCCCCAAGATCGAGTTGGTTTCATCCCAGAGATGCAGGTATCGTTCAACATTCTTAAATCAATAAATATAATCTACCACATAAACATACTCAAAACCAGAAATGACATGGTCATCTCATTAAATAGAGTAAAAGCCTTTGACAAAAAACCAACATACCTACATTATAAAAATCATGGAGAATCTACTGATTTGAGGGATTTGTCTTCACATAATAAAGCAATATACAAGAAGCCCACAGTCAACATCATGCTGAGTGGTGGAAAACTTAAATCATCTCCATTAATGCTCAACATGGTACTTTAAGTCTTAGCTAGAGATAATGGGTTAGAGATTGGAAAGAAAGAAATCATTGTTTCTATTTGCAGATGATATGATTCTATACATAAAAAAGCCTAACAACTCCACCAGAAAATTCCTGGAGCTGATAACTACATTTAGCAAAATAGTAAAACTAACACAAAAATTCTGCCAATATCTCAACAACAAACTTGCTGAGAATGAAATCTACAAAACAATCCCATTCACCATACTTTCAAAAGACCTAAAATATCTTTTAATAAATCTAACCAAAAAATTAAGGGTGTGTATAATAGAAACTTTAAGAGCATGAGTAATAAAATTAAGGAAGATACCAGAGGTGGAAAGACCTCCCATGCTCATGGATAAGTCTGATAATATGTTGAATATGGCCATCCCACCAAAAGTAGTCTACAAATTCATTGTAATACCCATTAGTATTCCAGCACAGCATTTCACAGAAAATGAAAAAATTATTTTCAAATTTCATATGGAACCATGAAAATACCAGTGTAGACAAAATAATACTAAACAATAAAAGAACTACTGGAGATACAAACATCTCTGATTTCAAATTATGCTACAAAACTATAGTAATAAAAATAGTATGGTACTGGCATCAGAACAAGCACACTGATCTGAGAAAATAATTGAGTCAGTTTTAAATTCATGCATTTCTACCCACCTGATTTTTGACAAAAGAGCTACAAATAACACTGGGGAAAACACAGCATGTTCAACAGCTGGTGCAGTTCAAATGAATAGGGGCATGTAGAAGAATGAAACAAAATGCCTGTCTCTCACCATGCAGAAAACTCAATTCCAAATGGTTCAAGGACATTGACATAAGATTCAATACCTTGACTCTGGTAAGGAGAACGTAATGAATATATTAGGACTTAAAGGCACAGGAAAGGACTTTCTGAGGAGGACTTCTATAGCACAAGCATTAAATTCAACAAATGAAAAATAGTACATTATACAACTAAAAACTTCCATACAACAAAGGACACCATAATTCAAGTGAAGAGGCAACTAAAAGAATGAGAAAGCAAATGACAGAGGGTTAGTATCTAGAATATACAAAGAAATAAAAAAGTAGCTATAAAAAATCCAATTAAAATTTGGGTCAGGAAGCTGAACAGGGAGTTCTCTAAAGACAAAATGCAAATTATTGAGAAATATGTAGTTTTTAGTCATTGAGAAAATGCAAACTAACACCATTTTGAGATTTCATCTTGCCCCATTCCAACTGACTAAAATCCCAAGCACAAATGTTGACAATGCTGGTGAAGCTTTCACAAAAGGGGAATGATTATCCACTGTTGTTATGAATGAAAATGGGTGCATCCACTATGGAAATCAGTGTGGAGATTCCTCAAAACTCTTGAAACTGATCTACCATATGAATCAATTATGCCACTCTTGGGTATACAAATACCTGTTCATGCATCTTCATTGATGGTCTTTTCATATTATCCAGAAATTTGAAACAACCGAGATGTTCATCAAATGATGGATAATGAATACATGTATATATACATAATGGAACAGTAGTCAGTGTTTAAAAATGAAATTATGAAATTCATGGGTAAATGAGAGGAACTGGAAACAATCATCCAGAGTGAGATGACCCAGAGTCAGAAAATCAAACCTCACAAGCTCCCTCTCATAGTTGGATGTTGGATTTGAAATCCTAGATAAGCATGTCTCAATTTGAAAATCCAAGGAGTTATGAAACTAATAACTGGTCATGTATGTGGGGTGGGGGGTGATAGAGGCTTCATGGGAGCAGTGGTAGGATGCCATGATATAAAGGGAAAAGGAAAATAATGATGTAAAAAGAGTTAAATGGAGCGGGGAATGGGAGGGTATGAATATTATGCGAATAATCAACCAGTTTATAATTGGATTTAAGGTCTGCTTCGTAGGATGAAGTATACAGCTGGCATTGAAATCAAGCTTAGGAACCCGAGGCTACACTGTTTACAAAGCCTAGGGAAGAGCCTAATGTTGGTTTTCTGCTACGTTGATTAAATTGACTTCTAATGACTTATTGTTAAACCCATAGATTAATGCATCTCTCAACTCACAGTAGTTAAATTTCCTTATGCAACAGATAGTGATTAACACAGAATCACACAATTGGCCAGCATGCAAAGACCAAGAGCCTGTAGATTCTTTATCTCTGAATAGGAAATGTATATCAAACTTCTACCTCCCAAGACTCAGGAATCATTGCTGAAGAGGGGATGGAAAGATTTTTAGGATTCAGAATTGGTGGATGACCACAAGGAAACAGACTTTTACTAACAGCTCATCCATTCTCATATGAATACACAGCAATAACTGACATCATGCACAATTCCCATGCAAACTCAAACCAGATTTAGAGCCTCAGGACATCAGGCACAATTCCCATGCAAACTCAAACCAGATTTAGAGCCTCAGCATAGACTAGATGAGGAAGTGTATAAGAAACCTCAACCCTACCTGAGGAAATATTGGAAATTTATGACTACTGGGATGGGGAAAATCAGTGTTTTTTCCAAGAATGTGACTCTCAGAAGGTTAACCAGGTTCCAGTGGATGAACCCATACTGAAGGACATTTTGGGGACACAAATTAAACTCTCTCTCTCTCTCTCTCTCTCTCTCTCTCTCTGTATATATGTCTCTCTCTTCTCTCGGGTATATGTCCCCTCTCTTCACGCAGGC
>NW_008338715.1:7291262-7305431 GCF_000622305.1 Nannospalax galili | reverse complement strand
TTAATGGAGTGGGTGATAGTAAGGAGAGTTACAGATGGGGGAGGGGATCTAAATGGAATAAAAATATATTGTACAAAAATTGCAAAACTTAAAAAAATTAAATGTAGCCAATTAAACATTTAAGTCAAAGACATTTAATCTTTGTTGGTATGTAGACTTCTAAACCTGTTCATGTATTCAGAATATTCTGATCATATCCCTCAATAAAATAATGATATTCTGTAAGTTTTCATGTATATGTACATAAAACTACTAAGAAAACCTATTTTGGCAGCTTCAGAACAGTTATCATCTCACAACCTTCATTCATGTCAACATAAATACATCTTCAATTTCTTTTTGAGTCAATAAACTCTTTAGGAAAATTCCCAAACCCCTTTCCATGAGTTTCTGGTGTCAAGACACATCCATCAAGTAAAGAAGCTCTGTGGAAAGAAATGTCACTATGATTTGTAAAGGCAAAATTGGAACCACACTCCGTCTCATGTCCCTCACTGGGCCCTGATTCTACAGAGACATTAAGCAATGAGCTATAGATTAAGGGTTGATATGGGACAGGTACCAGCATATAAAATTCTTAAGACCTTATTGAATCATGCAAAAATAGCCAGGTAAATGTGGTGCAGAGGGTTATTATTGGAAATAATATGAATAAGAAAAGTATTTATATACTATAAAAGCACAATAGACATAGAGTAACTGCTGTAGCTGGAAATACAATGAGATATAATAAAATTATACCGTGTATTGCTCTGATGACTGATTTGTTTCTGTGTCTTTCTAACATTTATTTCTCCTTATTTAGGTCATATTTCTGTATGTGGATGCATGCATCACTTACAATCTATGAACTAAAGTAAATTAGGAAAAGGGGGTTCTTCTCTGTCAACATTACCTTGGTTAATATTAATGCAAATTGAAATTTTTTTCTTCCTCTGTGTGTGGTTAGTGAATATTTAAAATTTCTTCATGATCAATATCTATATATCCAAATGTCAAATTCTAAATGTTAATGTCAAGATCCAATCCCAAATATCTTACCGATTTTAATTTTATTTACTGTGGCTGTCAATATAATCTTATTACTCTATTTCATTTGATCTTTAATGAAGCACCTCTGAGTTATGATATGGAAAAATGTCAGGAGGAGAAAATAATGCTATCTATTTTTTCCCAGCCATGACATTTCAGCATTATGAGCTGTATCTCACAAGGTCAGGAATGTGTGACCTCCTCTGTTTCTCTCTTTATGCATCAATCCCCAAACTGATGCCAGAAGAAAGAGGGAGTATTACCATAATGGTGTCTGGGTATGGATTTGTGAGATGTGTTGTCTGGAAGCATAGGCTTGGGATAGTACTTACTACCTTGGGGAATAACAAAACTCAGGTTGTATCATAGAAAACTAAACTCCTGTCTCTCTATAAGTAATTGATAATCAATTAATTTTTCTACCACCTTTATGACAGAGAAGAAAGGTGAATCTCTTATCACAAAATCACCTTTTTGACTTTTTGAAGAACTCTTATTAGCTATTGCTTGACAAATGATAATTTTAAAAATACTACAAAAGTTCTGCCAATGTCTTTACCTCTTGGAAATGAGTCTATCACACCATGATCATCACCAGCAGATATCTGTTATGTTATGCATCCATGTTTTAGGGAAGACTCTCTATTTCAGAAGATTATTTTTCTTTAGAATTCCAAGAAAATTGGGATGTGTCCAAGATTATCCAATGTGTCCAAGATTATCAATCTTAAGTATTGTGTCCAATGTGTCCAAGATTATCAATCTTAAGTATTATTATTATCTCTACCATTGATGAAAATCTGTAATATCTTATCCTAAAGGAAAGCACAGACCATAGAACCAACAAAAACCAGAGGGAATATGGGCAAGATAAACAACGCAGAGATGAGGCTGTGATGAAGCAAAGTCTTCTAGGCAAGTTTATCCTAAACTAATGCCATTGCTATAAACGTCAATACCTTAAAACATTAATATGACCCAGTCTTCCAAAAATTATGTCACTGAGCTTTGGGATACATTTATACAAATCTATGTTTCTGTGAGGGTATTTCTAGAGAGGAAGAAGACCCAACCAGAAATTGACCAGTACTAGACTGAGTAAAAACAGAAAATGGAAGTGTCACGATGTCCCCCAGAGTTCCTTTCTCTCTGCTTCCTGACTGTGGATGCAATGAGATCAGCTACCTCTGGCTCATCCCACCGGTACCTCCTACCCATAGTGGCTATATTGACTCAGCCTGTGAATCACATAAACCCTTCTATCCAAAGAAGAAAAGAGAGAAAGAAGGGAAGAAAGAAAGAGAGAAAAAGACAGAAAGAAGAAAGAAAAAAGATAACTTCTGGGATAGGGAGGCTCATTTTTTCAGAAGCCTGAAAAACTGTTTCCTTGTGGTCATTCCCCACTCCTGGCCCATGCAGTCTTTTTGGGCCCATTTCCACAGTGGTCCCTGGGCCCTGGGTGGCTGAGATTTAATATAGAAATCCTATTTTGGGACACACACTCTGCTCTCTCTTATTCTCTAGACTTTGACCAGTGGCCTGCTGCGTTAATCAAACTCTGTTCCATGAGGAATGTTCACTGGTAAGAGCTGAAAGATGCATTAGTATTCACTCTACAGATGGCCCCAGCCTTAGCTAAGGAACTATTGGAAGTTGGTTACTTCGGGCTGAGGGAGAGTTGGTTTTCTTCAAGGGAGTGATGCTAGATAGATTGAAGAGGCTCTGATGGATGAACTCACACTGAGGGATATCTGGGTACAGAAACTTGATTTGATGAGTCTTAACATATATGAGAGGCTGCATGAAATCTGGTGGGCAGGCTATGGATATGAAATGCACAAAAATTCAATAAAATTATATATTGAAAAAAATGAATGAGAAGAAAAAATGATACTGATGTAAAGAGATTTGAGTGTATATGTTTGAGATTATGTTTTAAAGGTTACTGTGATAATTTGAAATTAAAGATCTGCCATAGGCTCCAAATGCTGAACATTGTCCCCAGTTGGTGACACTACTTTATGAGGTCTTAGATGGTGTGGTCTGGCCAGAGCAAGCACATCACTGGGGGGGTGGGGGGCATAGAGAGTCCTTAAGGCTTTCTGGATTTCCAGGCACACTCTACTTCCTGTGCCCACTTGCAGATGTGAGCCTCTGCTTCCTGCTCCTATTCCAGCCACCTCTGCTGCCATGCCTCCCCACCATGATGGACTCGTGCCCCTTTGGAACCGTAAGCTAAATAAACTCTTCCTTTTATAAATCCCCTTGGTCACAGTGTTTTATCACAGAAACAGAAAAGGAACTAAGACAGCTATTATTACAAATAAAGTCTATAATGAAGAAAATAATTTAAGAGTGTAAAGCTCAGAATAGATCATTGCCAGTCAATAAGTGATTAATATCTAGAAAATATAAAGAACTCAAAATGCAGTCAACCAAAGAACAAAACATACAACTAATAAATGTATATTTTTGTTTAATAAGCATATTTTCAATAAACTGATGCTTTTAAGTGAAGAAATTCAAATGGAAAATATATCCAAAGTATGTTCGACATGTTAATCATTCAAGGAAATATATAATACAATAAAATAAATCTAATTATAAGGACTGGAGATAGGAATCAGCAGTAAAAAAACACTGGCTTCTTTTGCAGAGGACCTGGGTTTGATTCCCAGCACTCACATGGCAGCTAACAAACATTCAGAACTCCAGTTCCAGGGGCTCTGAATCCCTCTTCTGACCACCAGTGATATTGCTCCACACAGGTGTTCTTACCTACACGCAGGTAATACACACAAAATAAAAATAATAAGGGCTGGAGACATGGCTCAGTGGTTGAGAACACTGGCTGTTCTTGAAGAGGACCCAGGTTCGAATCCCAGCACCCACATGGCAGCTAACAACTGTCCGTAACTCTAGTTCCAGGGGATCCGACAGTCTCTTCTGTCCTCTGTGGGCATTGCATGACATGGGTGCACTTACCTACATGCAGGCAATACACACATACACATAAAATAAAAATAATAAATAAACTATAAAAACAAACAAACAAAAAAGAAATACGAAGTTGACCAGCAAAAGTAAAAGGAGTAAATGTGTGTAATAATTAGATAAATATGATCAAAATATATTAATCTATGAAAATGCTATAATGCAACTTGTGATTTTGGGCAATTAATATGTATTAATATAAAAATTGTAAATCACACTGATTTAATGCCTAGATGGGGTAAGAGTTACATAACATATTATTAGAGGAGATCCTTCAAAATTGAGAAATAAAATGGTGTAAAGGTCACATTCATGCATTGAAAGAATCAAGAAATTTGTTTGGGGACTAAGAATGTTGCTGATTCATTAGAGCTTTTGCCTAGAATTCAATAAGTCCTGGGTTTAAACTCTGTTATGACTAAAAATAAGTAAAATAAAATATCAATAAAATTTGGAAAGAGTAGTGTTAATCCAAAGGAATCAATAAGGATGACTTAAGGATATATGGATTTTAGGTTGTATTTACACTCTGATATTGATATTTACATCCTGATACTCAAAATCTGAATGTTTTGTAGTTTTTAATTGTTTTTATTTTTATGTGTGTATTGCTTGTATGTATATTAGTGCATCCACGTCATGCAGTGCCAGAGGTCAGAACATGGTGGCAGATCCCCTGGAACTGCCATGTAGGTGTTGGAAACTGAAACTGGGTCCTCTGCAAGAGTAGCTGGTGCTCTTAACCACTGAGCCATCTCTCCAGGCCCAAGATCTTCATGTTTTAAAAATATTTTATTAAGTTTGGTTTTTTTGTGCTTTATATACACTGTAAGTGCACCACATATATACTTACAATGCCCTCAGAGGCTAGCAGAGGGCATTGAATACCCTGGAATGAGATGGTAGTTAGACCTCATGTGGGTTCTGGGAATAGAACCCTAGTCCTAAGGCAGTGCAGCCAGTGCTTTTAAGTGCTGAGTCATTATCTCTCCAACCCCTAACATATCTATGTTTTGATGGAAGATGATAACAATTGTCTTGAGTGGGAAAAGAGAGCCACAGAGGGTGCCTTGATCGCTAGCAGGTCTGGAGCAAACTGTCAGTTCTGTTCCCATTGTTATTCTGACTTGCAGAGTTTGTTCTGAAATACAGGTTGAGGGTATTTTCTCACACCTGTAGTTCAGACACCAGCTACAACACTGAAGTTGCTAAGGCTGTCTAAACTTCTCATAAGGAACACACATTCTATAGTTCTTTTTCTTCCCAACCAGTTTTAATAGTCAGATTCAATGGCCCACATAGTTCAAGAAAGTACTGCTTAGGTTACAATTTATAATAGTCATACAAATCAGCAGTGGTTTTAAAGGAAAGACCCTGAGGTGAGGTCTCAGTGCCTCAAACACAGAGCTTTCTTATCTTCCTCTGCAATGGAGTTGGGGAAACTAGGGTGCATCACTCTCCTAATAGACCAATGTGTCCTCTACCTCAGAGCTCAGTGGGCCCAAGGCATGCTAAGTTGGGATGATAGCACCGTGATAAGAACCTTGTCCTAATCACATGCCTATTCTTTCTAGCCAGAACCCATGCTGGACCTTTCTAAGATTCTGCTATGATATGTCTTGCTGAAAAACGTCGAGTCAGAGTCTCAGGGGCTGGCCCAGCATGAACAAGAGTTGTCATGTGTTTTGGGGGAAATCTAAAGCTCCCATTCCCAAAATTGTACATAAAGCACTTTGAGAACTATGGAACAGTTTTTCTTAGATGAACACCATGGTTTCTTTTGTGCTGAGTCTTTGAAGAAGTCTTGATGGGCAGAGAATGCCATGAAAGATTTCAGAAAGTTGGATAAAGTACAAAATATCAAGCAATGAATAATTTTTTAAAATTTGTTTTTATTGGATTTTTGTGTTTCATACAGAACATCCAATCAATCTTAATTATGTTTATACCCCTGTCCCCACTGGTAGCACCCCCCACCCACTGGAGCCCAAACACTCTGTCATCCCTGTGAAGGCCCACTGTGTCAAGTCAGTGTCCCCAGATGTTCCCCAGAGGAACTCCATCCACTGAGGTCTAGTCAGCCTTTATAGATTCCCTTGTTTTAGGAAGATCAGCTGTTCTTCACCTAGCAGTGCAGGACTATATGGAAACAGAGTTCTACAAGCTCCTGGAAACCTGTTCATTTGATTCTAAGGCAATGGTGTCAGCATAAACAAGTCCCATGCAAAGTCAGGCAGTAAATAATTTTTAAAAGTCAGCTCAGGCTTTAATTGTGGGAGATGAGCAGGAAACAGAGGAAACCAAACATGTAGATACCGGTTCAAAATGCTGTGAAAGAGTAAGATTGGTGATAGCCTCAAGGAGAAAAGTAATATAGAACCTGAATACTAGCAAGGTCTTAGAGAGGTCTGGGATTGCTTCAAATGTGTGCCAAAGTTGATGCACAGTGTAGAAGAGGTTCAAAGGTTACAATTATTGGCCCCAGGAAAAGGAAATAATTCTTTCTTTCCCAAGAAATCACTGTTCTAATTCTCCTGAGATTTCATATACAGAAATATAGCCTCATTTGTGTCTTCCCTCTTGTATTCAAAAGTAACATTTTAATCATTACAAATTAGATATTTGCTTCATTGTTTGCAGTTTGCCAAATGTTTTATTATACAACCATGCATTGCTCTAGCAGTAGGAACTTGTTCTAAGAATTATGTAGTTGGGCACTTTCATCATTGTGAAACATGGTAGTGTGTAAGCATGCAATCTGTCTACAGCAGAGCTAGGACATACAGTCTCAAGGGCCTTACATTTTATTGATAATATTTCACTAATTGAAAGATCATCATGTGAGGTAGGACTGAGCACTATTTCATCTTTGTCACAGACAAAATTAGGGTACTGTGCTTTCCTGTGGTGTGAGCTGGCTTCTGGCCCACAGCAGCACATAACTAGTAAGTGATAAAGCTCTCATGTAAATACATTTCCCAGTTGAAATTTCTTCACAGTTTTCATTTGCTCACATACACTGTATGTTTGTTTGAACTGAAAACTTAATTTTATTTGAGACTATACAGTCATAATCCAGTTAGAATATGTTTAATACATTACACCAGCTGTATCTGAAGGGGACAGTGAAATGTTTACATGAACTGGCTCTTGAAGTCACCCTTCTTTTCAGTTTCACTTTGATTCACATCTATCCTTGATGGTTTTCATGTCATCACACCTCAGGGAACTCAAAGAGAGCTGAGGCACCTCACCATTAGGATTTATTCTGAAATAAGTAAGCCTTGTCAGAAGCAGTAATTCTTCATGCTTGTCCATCTAGGTTCCAGGTGTTGTTAAACGCTGAAGGACACTGTCTTTACACCTTTAATTTAGGAATAGTAAGAGGGTTCCTGGGATGACTAAAACCACACGACAAAATGTAAGTGTACAGCTCAGTGCTGCCAACTTATTAGAAAGGAAGGTAACTATTTATAGCATAAGGTAGCATAGTATTAAAAATTGTGAGGCTTCTGGATGAATAACCAGGCTGGAATTTTGTGCATATTTTACTTAAGAGTTCTCTTATTTTGACCATCAGGTATATTTATATTTGTCATGTTTTCAATATTTAAAGTTTATTTGCTAAAGTACATCATAAATACTAAAGAGAACTGTGAATCATGAATAGCACAGTGTCCATGGAGCCCTGTATTCCAGCACTTCTGAGGTTCTGAAGGGGATGGGTCCTACGTATGCCCCTTTTCACTGTCAAGATGTATCATCTCTGATTCCTGTTTTAATGTGGTCACTCTCTGCTATGTTTGTGCATGTTTCCCATCTGGAAGAAGAGAGGAAGAAACTAAAGCAAAATTTGCAAATGACTGAGTCATTATCACTACAATTGAAATGAAATTAAAAGGTAAGAGCCTGACATTCTTAAAATTTCTACTCCTCTGTGTTAAAAATTGAACTGTGTTATAATTTCCATTGACTTATTTTGAACTGTAAATGTTTCATAAAACATAGAGTCTATCACATAGACATAGAGTCTATCACAGCGGAATTCACTAAATGAGTCTTCCAGGCCATGTCTCAGGTATATCTCAGCTCCCATCCTTATGATCTCTCAAAGTGTCCTTCCAAAGAGTTAATGAAGGACAGATGTTTCCTGAGGCAGCAGCTGTTACAAGTAGACAAGTGGGAAAAATTGTCAAATGAAGACCCAGAAACTTTTTAAATTGACTGTTCAATGCCTTAAAAATCAACCAGTTCCAAAAGTGTCATAAAGATACATGGGCAAGTATATTGTAAATATAATTCATTAAAAATAATTGCAGAAATCAACTTTCACTTAAACAAAAAAATTCTCAAGTGTTTGTTTGAATCAATGGTTCTAATTATGGAATGAAAATCTTTCTATACTGCAGAAATAAAGACCAGTTTTTTTGAGTTTTTAAGTTTGCATCCTTTGACTTTTCTTGCTGTTAATACTATTTTTCCTGATGGTCTGTTATGTACCAAATGGTGAAAATGAAAATGTGTTTCTCTCATCACATTAATCTATAACCTCAGTATGTGCTGGAGAATTCTGAACATGTGTTGTTGCGGGTTCTCTTCAGCCCAGCTGTAAAGACCCTGACCTTGATTGGGTCCCCTGCCGATTATGGGGGCAAGAGGTGTGGAGTCATGACACAGACTCCAGGAGTCAGGTAGAAGCAAGCACTAGGCAAGGTGCTGCAGGCTCGTTTAATGCAGGAGGGGGCAGGCCTTATAGTTCCCTTTTCTCCACCCCCAAGTCCCTTTAGTCAGCGTATCGTTTTCTGATTGGTCCGTGCCACACAGTCTGTCAGCAGTCACTGGGCTCGCGAGCAGGGTACAGAAGCGTGGACTCCTTTTGGTAGGCTATTTGCGGACCAAGAAGTGAAGTGAATTCTTACTGAATCCCAGGGCTCTGGGTCCGTGCCATCTTTGGAGGCCTCCTGCTACATTTCCACCCCTTTTCTTTAAAAATGACTGTCCAGCGAGAGCCTATAGGCAGCTCCGCCTCGGGATGACCCCAGGATCATGGGCTGTGCCTATCTTAGGTTGTCCTATTCGGGCATGAGCCTTACCATTTTGGAGCATGGGTGTACACGTCCATGTCCTGGCTTAGGCTGATTCAGCCCAACAGGAGTTTACCCATCATTGCTACAAGCCCTCCAAGGGGTATTGGCCCAGGTGATCAGTTGAGGGGGGGAATTATCTGTAAGAGGCCTCGGTACATTTGTGCAAGCCAAGTCTGTAGGGCTGCATAGGGTGGGTTGAAACCATCTTCATGTATTGCTCTGAGCGCCTGATACACTGAGTGATTGAATTTTTCCTGAGGGAACAAAGTACAAGGCATTTAGGAAGCAGAAAGAGAAGAATAGTTAATGCCTATCAGGAGTAAGTAAGTGAAAATCCAAGATGGGTCAAACACTGCTTTTAGATTAGACCAGATTGTCTCTAAGCATGTAACCCGAGGAGGCACTCCAGCATAATCTGGGATGGTCAGGTGGAACAGCCCAATGCATGAGTATGCATTGTTGGTATTGAAGAATAGAGAGTTATTTAGGGGTCAGGAGCTATTGAGTGATTCCCAGGAAGTAACTGGGTCCATGGTGGGGAGGCCAAACATGTAATTAGTTGAATAGAGGGTGGGGTAGGCTGGGAAATGAAGTGATAAGGGCAAGAATATAGGCGGGGAGGGGACCAAGGCCCAGAGGTCATGGGCCTTGGCAGGGGCAGGGAAGAACAAACCAATTATCCAGATAGCAGTGAGGTCTCTGGGTCCTGGGGGTCCCGTTGGTCGGTTGCTGGTCTCACATCTCTCGCTGGAACCCATACTGGCTTTGTTTCTGTCTGAGGAAACACACAAGCATAGCCTCACCCTCTTGTTAACAAGGGTGTGGGCAGTTGCCATTGACATGTTATGGGGTCCTTCTATCTCACTAGAGGCAGGAGTGTAGGCCTAGGTATGGTTGCCCAGTGTTTGTAGGCTGGGCTCAACCCAATTTCATCTAAGGACAGGAAATTAATGCTGAATAGAGCTTCAATTAGAGCCAGGTGCGGGTCCCTTTTAGACTCAGGGGTAGCAAATTTTTGGATTATAAGGGATGCTGAGGGAGTTGCTAATTTTCCATGTTGACAGGAATGATTGGAGTTGTAGAGAGGTGTAAGCTGGCCTATTATCAGTTTTTAGGGTCCATGGCACTCCCATTACCAGCATTGTTGATTTGACTCCCTTAATGGCATGTGAGGCCTTTTCACTGGTTTGAGCGATGGTGAAAAGAAAGGAGGAGTAGGTGTCAACAATGACATGGACATACTTAAGATTACCAAAGGAGTTATAACGGGTGACATCCATTTGCCAGAGGGCATTGGGTAGGAGACCACGCGGGTTAACTCCATATCGATTGAGGGGGCCTAAGGGAGCAAGGGGTGCACATGCAATGCAAGATCTGCTCAGATGTTTGCATTGAGAGATGGGTGGGTCGGGTAGAAGGTAGTGCAGACTGCGAGGAGAAAGGTGAAACTGTTGCTGTAAGGCTCTGGCTTGTTCTAGTAGAGGAATCTCTACAGGCATAATAAGTTTATCTACCTTGTCATTTCCCCTTTGCCAAGATCCCGGGGAGTTTGGTGTGTGATCTTATGTGGGAGATGTGCCAGGGCCATTGTCTGTTGTCTAAGATAATCTGAACAGCTCTCATTGTTCTAGTGATGGGATCCTTGTGGCCTTTTACCTGAGCAAAGGGAAGACATCTGAGGGCCTGAACTGCATACTGCCTGTCGGAGAATATATTGAGTGGCTCAGTCTGGCAGACTTGGAAGATTTTTAAAAAGGCCATGTGCTTCCCCAACTGGACAGAGCTGGGATTAGCTTGTATGTAACAGGTGTCATCCTTTCCCATGCGCTGAATGACAACGCCATAATGGGACTTATTGGTATCCGAGAAGGCCAGCGTGGCTAAAGGTAGGGGGTTTTTATAGGGGGAAATGTGTGGCTGAGTGGTGATTTCAAAACAGGCCAGGCTGGCCAGTCACTTATCTGGGGGTGCGTGGTTCCAACTCCCCCATGAACCCGGACATCATTAGTTGGAAAGCCAGAGAGTCTGCCCATGATTGGGAATGCTTTAAATGAAAGGGCAGTATAATTTTTTCAATTTCCTTTCTGAATATACACCTTGCTCTTTGTTGGGCCTTAATTGCTAACTTGAAGGAAATATCATACTTAGAGCTAAGCCTAGTTAGGTCTGAGGTAGCCAGGTGGATCCACACCAGGGGGTCTTGCTGCCATGGAGCACTCAAGACACCATTTTCAGTCCAGAGGATCAAGGCCAGTAATGGTTCTGCTGGGTTATGAATTCGGTGTGAGACAGACCAGAGTATATGATCTATCTTACTAAGAAGATCCTTAGCTGACTAGATGAAAGGGATTCTTGAAGTTGGTGAATTATGGCCTTCCCAGCAAGGAAAACAAGGCCCAGAATTCCAAGTCAGGAACTGGTATAAATTGTTTGAGCCAGTTTATAGTCCCACAGAGTTCTTGGAGCTCCATCAAGGTATATACAGTTTTTTTGCAAGATGGAAGGGTTAAGTGGTTTAATGACAGTATCTATATGGTAGCCAAGGAATGTGAAAGGTTGGATGTATTGTAATTTGTCTCATGCAATGTGGAGACCTAGACATTGTAAATCAGCAAGCAGACTGGGTATTGCAGCCTGTGAAGTATTGTGAGATTTGTGTGCTAGCAGGATGTCGTCCATATAGTGGATGACAATTAGGTCCTTGGGGATGTTGGTTAAGGCCTTATTAACATATAATTGACAGATTGTGGGGCTATTTTTCATACCCTGTAGTAGTACCTTTCATTGGTATCTCTTGGCTGTTTTTTGAAAGTTGGGCTACCATACTGTGAAGGAAAAGTGAGGTCTATCTTGTTTTGCTAGGGGGATTTGGAAGAAACAATCTTGGATATCAAGCACTATGATATGATGGGATGGAGGGATAGCTGTAGGGTGTGGTAAGCCCACTTGTAGCGAGCCCATCTTTTCCATCTGGGCATTGACTGCTCTAAGATCTTAGAGGAGTCTGTATTTCCCTGATTTCTTTTTAATAGCAAATATTGGGGTATTATATTTAATGAGAGAGGACTCGATGTGGCCAAGCCTCAATTGTTCAGCTACCAAATTTTGGGGGGCAGATAATTTGGGCTCCAGGTGTTGCGGGTTCTCCTCAGGCCAGCTGTGATCGGGTCCCCTGCCAATTGGGGAGGTAAGCAGTGTGGAGTCAAGACACAGGCCCCAGGAGTCAGGTAGAAGCAAGCACTAGGCGAGGTGCTGCATGCTCCTTTAATGCAGGAGGGGGCAGGCCTTATATTTCCCTTTTCTCCACCCCCAAGTCCCTTTAGTCAGCGTATTGTTTTCTGATTGGTCTGCACCACGCAGTCTGTCAGCAGTCACTGGGCTCACAAGCAGGGTATGGAGTCGTGGGCTCCTTTTGGTGGGCTAGCACCAAGAAGTGAAGTGAATTCTCACTGAATCCCAGGGCTCTGAGTCTGCGCCATCTTTGGAGGCCTCCTGCTACAGTGTGTAACTGATGACTGTTATAAAAACTAACATGGAAATTAATCTCCTTGACACTGGAATAAAATGTTATGAAAAAGTAGTAATTGTCTTGTCTGTTGAGGAATGAGGATAACAGTAATCAGATGAGAAGAACAAAAGCAATCTTGACAGAGGGAACCATGAACGTTAAACAGAATTGTGCTAAGTTTTGAACATTCAAAGTCAGAAAAAAGAGAGGTCTCAAGTGGCGAAGTCCATCAGAGTTATAGAGAATTCTTGTTTAAAATGCCTTCATCTAGGCCTCATTCTGGATAGAGTGATGCAGAATGGCTCAGAAGGTGCCTATTATCTTCATATGGTAAAGACTTCTTAGAACCCTGATGAAGACAGAGGGTAAACTTCATCCTGACTTGTGTTTAAACAAATGCTTCATGAGGTGTGGTCTGAAACCAGCATCACCATCATCCCTGGTTGGCAGCTTCGTATAAATGCCAACTCCAGGCAAACTGCAGACCTTCCAGCACACTTAGTGTAGTTCATTCTGTGTGTGTTTGCTTTTTGTTTGTCATTTTTTTTAATTTTTGGTATTTTTGAGACAGGGTCTTCCTGTAGCCACAGCTGGCCTCAAATTTCATTGGACTAGATCTTACAGATATCTGGCTGCCTCTCCATCCTGAATGCTAGGATTAAAAATGTGGTCCACCATACTTGACATTTATTTGTGTTTTATTTAACACTCAGAAGAATTTGATGCTTGTTGAAATTGAAGAACTATTGATTTGTATTGTGCAGATCCTCAGGGACTCTTTTGTCAAAGCAGTCTCACTGGAAAGTAGCTAATATTTAGTGTTACACACAGAATAAAAAAAGTTGACAGAAATATTTAGAGCCTGGTGTGGCGCAGGACTTTAATGCCAGCACTCAGAAGGCAGAGGCATGTGGATCCCTGTAAGATCGAGGCCAGCCTGGTCTACATAGTGAATGCCAGGCCAGCTGGGGCTACAGGGAGACACTGTCTCTAAAAGACCCCCCCAAAAAGAACAAAAATCATAAATAAAATGAGCAAGGCAATGAAGTTCAAACCATCCATAAGGACTGGCTTCATTCTATCAGTCTGGATCTAGTTTCAGGACATAACATTATGGAATATCACCAGTCTGAAGTAATGTGAAAGAACGTATCAAAATATTTCCAGAAATGCAAATCCCTATCTGGAGAGCTTGCTTTTCTCATCTCATTATCGCCAAAGTTATTGAAAGATTAAGAATTACTTGAAGCTGGGGCTGGAGAGATGTCTCAGCAGTTAAGAACACTTGTTTTTCTTGCAGAAGACCCGGGTTGGAATCCCAGGACCCACGTGGCAGCTAACAACTCTCTGAAACTCCAGTTCCAGGGTATCTGACAGCCTCTTCTCTTCTCCATGGGCATTGCATGACATGGGTGCACTTACCTATGCTCAGGCAATACACTCATACACAAAATAAAATAATAAATAAATAAATAAATAAATAAAATATTTAAAAAGTGTCACTTGAAGTCATGGGCACAGACTAAGAAAATAAGGGGTTATCAAAGT
>NW_008338715.1:7269081-7291155 GCF_000622305.1 Nannospalax galili | reverse complement strand
CACTCTTAATAATTTATCCTCCTCTTTGTTTATTATTGTTACATATATATATATACCTGCATATTCTATATAAATATATAATGTGTATATAATATATAAATTATATATAATTAAATTATAGTAAATATTAAACTATATATTATGTGAATATGTATATACAATATATTATGTATATAAATAAAATTTACTGAGTCCATTTAGTGGTGCTCATGAATATCAGTGTTTAGAGCTACTCAATTGGAATTAGATAACATTTCAGAGAACTAGTCCTCAGAAAAAACTCCATAGTTCAGCATCCATTGAATGCCTGTACTCTTCATGTTGAGATGAGACCCCCTGATATTTCCCCCATCCACCTTGGCATGTCAACTGACTTTGTCATTTGCAGATCGAATTAGATTACCATACTGTGGTGACTTCATTGGGACATCAACCTGGAGCAGGTGTCTTGTCCACAGCACTTACATTCTTTCTCCCCCTCTTCCGTGATGTTTTAGGAGCATTGTGTGTAAAGGTTACATTGTAGATGTGTCACTTAGGGTGGGTACCTCCGAGTTATTTCTTCTTTGTGTTTCACTAGTTGTGGAACTTTGAAAGAGTCTCCATCTGTTGGAGAAAAGAAGCAGATGATGAGTGGAGAGAGGTTGACTAGTCTGTAAATATAAGGGTATGTATTTAAAATACAGTAAGGAATTACAATGATCTAGTGGTGTGCCAAAAGGTTTTTTTTTTTTTTCTAGAACTATGACCTCTCCATCCATGTGTATTTGTCTATGTTTACAGTACCACACAATAATTTACTACCACTGAGTTAGCCTTAAGTCCAATTAGATAGTTATTGACTACCCCACAACAAAAGTGTCAATAATGCACCAGTATAGATAATTGACTGGGCTGGTTGTTGTTGTTGTTGTTGTTGTTGTTGTTCATAAAATTTACAGCTTGCTCAACTCCTTTTTTCTTTTTATTCCACTGGCAGTTTGCACAGCATCTTCGGGTGTTATGGGAACTGGACTTCAAGGAGGAAGCTTCCAAATCACTTCCAGTTTAATTGCTCCAAGACCTGTGTCCAAATTATGTAGATTCTTCAGCAATAGGGTGTAGGAAACCAGGATGGCAGGCCTTCAGGTGAGATGATTCTAAAACTTTTAAGTCCAGGCTGCATTCTCTGCTAATGGGAGGGGCACTGAAAACAATAGCTCTGTTAATCCTATTTTACAGAACACCTCAACACTGGCAGGAGAAAGCTGCCTGGTCATAAGTGCAGGCTCCTTGTTCTGTGGGAAAGTGTCTTGGTGAACAACCCTTAGCTCATCTCCTTGTCCTAAACAAATAACTCAGCTATCCTTAACTAAGAGAGTAGGCCAGGTTAAAGGTTTACTCCTGAGCTAAAAGCTAAAAGTTTACCATGCTTTTAACTCTAACTCTAAGAAAGAAAACATTGTGGCCAATAAATTACAGGATGGGCATTGGTAACCTTGAGTAAAAGTTTAAGCAGTCTTCTGGTGCCAACTAACAGACTATATGTCCTGTTTCTTTGTACCCTAAATCTTTGTATATGATTGCCATATCCCACATAACTGCCATAACTTGTATAAAAACCATCTGAATTTTGAAATAAACGGCTTGTTGAAAAGACACAAGTCTCAGGGGCCAAGACTCTGTCACCAGCGTGTATCACCATCCTTCAAGAGAGTGAGATTCCCAGCTGAGCAAGGCACACTTGAGTCACCTGGTAATAGGGTCCTACCTTCAAGTTCTGGAAGGTAATCAAGGGTATGCCAATGCCCTGTATTACATCTCTTGGACTATCCTGAACAACAACTCAAAGGGAGTTTTCTCATGGCTGACATTGTGATTTTTGTTATATAGCCATCAGCTATGGGTATTTTCAGTAGCCTTATTAAATACTTCATTTCCCTTTGGTTTTCATACCATTCAAGCATTATTTGTCTCTATTTCCTCTTTATGCCACAGTATAGCCATACCTTCCCAGTTAAAGTACCCTCTGTTTCCCCCATTGCCCACTTGATAATACTTGTTTCCTAATATCCCCTCTCTTGTGCTTTTTCTTCCTCTTTCCCCCTTGTTTACTTTCCATTTTCCTAATACCTATTGTTATGTCATAATATATATTCACATGTAAGGATTTGGAGCTAGGGTTCACAGATGAGTGAGAACAAGCATGGCTTGTTTTTCTCAGTATTGGTTACCTCACTTATATAACGGTTTTTAGTTCTGTCCATTTACCTGCAAATTTCACAATTTCATTTCTCTTTAGTATTTAGTAGAATTCCACAGTCTAAATGTGTCTTCATTTTAAATATCTATTAATGATTTGAGGGACATTTAGGTTGTTTCAATTTCTTAGCTAGTGTGAAAAGAACAGCAGCAAACATTGTCATGTCAGTGTCTCTGTAGCAAGATCGTGAATCCTTGAGTGGTGTAGCTGAATCATATGGTATATCTACTTTAAGTTTTTAAGACTTCTCTGCATTAATTTCCACAGGTACTGTACCATTTTCAATCTTACCAGCAACAAATGAGTGTCCTGCTTTCCCCATAGTTTCCAAAGCATTCGTAGTATTTCCTTTTCTTTTTTTCTTCAATAAATATTTTTATTGAATTTTTGCACATTTCATACAAAGTGTCTTAATCATATTTAGACCCTCTCCCATAACTTCACCCCTCATAGCCCCCACCAGATTTGATGCATTATTTCATATATGTTATTCCTTTTATTTAAAATATTTAACACTTTTATTTTATGTTTATGAATGTATTGACTGCATATATATAAATGCACCCATGTCATGCAATGCCTGTGGAGGTCAGAAGAGGGTGTCGGATCTCCTGTAACTGGAGTTATGGAGGGTTGTTAGCTGCCATGTGGGTATTGGAAATGAAACCCAGGTCCTCTGGAAGAGCAGTCAGTCATCTTAACCACTGCACCATCTCTCGATCCCCTGTTACTCCTTAAATTGATCTTAGTCAGTATGGCTAGGGTAAAATTAAATTATAAAGTGGTTTGACTATGCATTTTCCTACTTTTTAAGGATCTACTTTAAAATTATTTCTTAGCCATTTCTATTTCTTCTTTTGAGAATCTGTTCACTTCTAGAGCCCATTTTTTAATTGAATCAGAGATTTTCTAGATTCTTTTTTTTTTCTTTTTTAGTTATTTGTGTATTCTAGAAATGAATCCTCTATTAGATGCATAGCTGATAAATATTCTTACAACTCTTTGGGCTTCCTCTTTGCTCAGTTAGTTGTGTCCTTTGCTGTACAGAAGCTTTTTAGTTTAATGAGGTTCCGTTTATCAGTTGTTAAAGTTAACTCCTGTGTGAGCAAATTCTGACTTACATATCCTTTCCTATACCTATATTTTATAGAGTACTGCCAATATTTTCTTCTAAGAAAGTAATTACTTATAAAGTTCTTTATTACTTAGGGGCATATCTTTCTTAAATTTAGGGAAGTTTTCTTTTGTAAGCCTATTAGAGATCTGGTCAATGTTATTGAAGTTGGACTCTTCTTCCTCTATTCCTCTATGTCTATAATCCAGAGATTTGGTCTTTTCATGATGTCCCACAGCTCTGTTATATTCCATTCCAGTGGGATTTTTTTCTAATTCTTTGTTTAAGGAGTCCAGATCTCAAAATTCATGATTAATGTTTGATATTTGGTTTCCCATTTGATTCGTTCTGGTTGTATGACTTTCTACTGTTTTTTTCTAACATTTTTTTTCAATTCCTTCTTCATCTTGGCTTGGAATTGTTCCTATATTTCTATTTCTTTCAAGCCCTGAGTTGTCTTTGTCATTTCATTCAACAGTATATTTCTATTTTTTGAGTTTCAGTCAGGATTTTATTCTTATCCTCTTTGAGTTTCACGAGTTGTTTGTTTATGTATCCTTTAAATTTGCTGAAATCTTTGATAATGTTTGATTGTTCTTCTAAATTCTGTGTCTTGCAGTTCTTCTAGGTAGTTTTTATTGTAGAATCTTTCTATAGGGCTGGTGAGAAATGGTGGAACATATTACCTTGGTTTTCAATATTATTTGTGTTTCGCATTTTGACCTTGTGATCTGGGCTCATGGACCTCCTCCTGCTCCTCCTCCTCCTCTTCCTGCTCCTCTTCCTCCTACTTCTGTTCTCCCTCCTCCTCTTGCTGTCATAGCTTGGTTGATTTATAATCGTTTATGAGTGGGCAGTTCATGTGTGCTTCAGGTTCTCCCCTTTGAACTTTTCGTTGGAGGGTCAGGGTGATGTCAGTCTGGTTCTGTGTGTCAAGTGGACAATTCCAACTACATCTGTGAATGAGGAAATTGTGAAGGAGTTGGGGAGCTCCAGCTATCTCACCAGGGATTCCTGAGCTTGAACCTATCCTAGGTCCTAGTCCAGAGAGGGAAGAGGGAGAAGAATCATTTGTTTTCTTGATTATAGCAATTTTTATTGGGTGGGTGAAAATTCAAAGTGGCTTATTTGAATGATGGCTAAGGATGCTAAGTATTTTAAAATTATTTTTTGGCCATTTATGTTTTTGTGTGAGAGAGAAAAAGGTAGGCCTCAGGTGACCTAGAGTTACTACATAGATCAGGATTGCCTGGATTTATGAGATCCACCTGTTGCTGTCTTTGACTCCTTGAGTGTTGGGATTTAAGTGGTGTGCCACCACACTGGCCATTGTGCTTCTTTTATTAAGAAATACCTGTTAGTTGAAGTGTAATGGTATATCCATTATGGACATCAGTACTGAGACTCCTCAAATAATTAAAACTAGAGCTATCATGTGATCAAGCTATAACATTTTGGCCATTTACCCCAAAGACTCCATATCTTGCCATAGAAATACCTGTAGATCCATGTTCATTACTGCACATTCCACTGCACTATGTTAATGTAACCAACCTATATGTCCATCAGTGGAAGAATGAATAATGAAAATGCTGCATGTATACACAATTGAATTTCATTCAGATTTTGAGAGAATTACATTATTAAATTTTAAGAAAAATTAATGGAACTATAAGTTATTTAATAAGTGAGGTTACATAAATCCCAGAAAGAAATACCTTATTTATCTCTTATGTATTAATACTAACTTAGTGTTTGTATATATATAAATAAAGACTAGTGAGAGTGGCTCTAAACCGTGAAACCCAAAGACAGTGAGAAGAGAACAAGTGGCATATACTGAGGGGAGTGGGTCAAATGTGACATGAAAGTGGAGGCTTCTGAATCTAAGAGGAAGCAAGCAAGAGAGGGAGTATGGGAAGAAGGACTGCTAGAGAAATAGCAAGAACAAATTTTGTTAGAAAATGCCAAAATGAAATCTAATTATTTGTAACCTGATTAAAATTTATATAATCTCAGTTAGACAAACAAACAAGAGACTCCTTCAGTAGGAATTAAGGTAGTGGTGAAAAGATTAAGATTCAGTCTTTATATTATTCAAAGTCCTCCAGTGCATACATAGACTTAATTATATTTCCTACATGTATGAGGATTGAAATTTTGATCTGTGATGATTTTATTTAACCACGGAGAAAAATTTAAAGTCATATATGAAGTTTCACTTCCAGTAACATCGGACATGGTATGCAAGTATATTCTACAATTTGTAGGTTATATGTGAGAATTTATTGAATAAAAATAGTTTATAAATTATATTGGGTTTCATTATCAGATAGTCCTGATTTTCTTTGCTAAATGGACATAATAGAAATGGACATATACAGTATCTTTTATTTCAGAAATAATCACTAATATTAACTCTTAGATCACACATTACACAGAAATTCCACACACAGACATACACACACACAGAGGGAGAGAGAGAGAAAGAGAAAGAGAGAGAGAGAGAGAGAGAGAGAGAGAGAACACAGATTGCCATAAAAAGATTAAAGGGATTGAATAGAATAAAGAAGTTTAGAGTATTTACTGATGGCAGCAACAGAAATCTGATACAGATGCAAAGAGCTACTGTGATGATGAGAAAACATATTGAGACACCTAGTTGGAGAGCTGCTGGAGGCACAAAGAACCAATTTGTAGGGTACCAAGTTGAATTGAAGTAGAGTTTCAGTTTAAAGGTAGAAACCTGTGGAGGCCAGCCAAGAGCAGGATGTGGGCTTGATAAACTGATAGCAAGCCATTAACAAGGCATTTTGAGAAGGCTGCATCAGCAGTCAGAACTGAGCTGAGCTAAAACACCAGATACAGGTAGGCAGTCTGCTTTTTGTTCCCTTGATCCCCTGACTTAGTGAACAATGAGTGGCCCATGGGATTTTCACCATTGCACTGTTAGGTATCCTCAACTTTATTTGATCCCAATGAAGGTGTGTTCCCGACCTTAGTCTAATATACTACATACATGTAAGATCCTGTTTTCATTAATGTGGTTTGAATATGTCCATATGATCATGTGTTCCCAATCTATATTGATAGGTTTATTGGTGGTAACATTTTTTTTTTAATTTTAGGAATAACTTATTCATGAGTCACCATGGGTGGTGAAAGATAGGTGATGATGTCCACATTAAAAGAGTTAACCTCACTTCGTGTTTGCACTCATGGTGGAGCCAAATGCTGTTGGTCAAATGCAGTCCCCCTGAGGCAAGGAACAACATGAAAGCTACTGTTTTACCCAATATCCAGCAACTTAGAGCTGGAGACTGTTTGATCTCCATAAACTCCAAGGAAGATAATGATAAAGAGATGGAGTTTTAACCTCTCAAACTCTATCAGTAAATATTATATATATATACATGCAGCGAAATTTCACATTCTACCTCATATTATACAGTTCTGAGATATTGTCCCAAATATTCAAGTACTAAGATAAGAATTCTAACTACGTTTATGTTACTGTTATACATTATGTAATATAGAGAAATAGCATTATATTTCATAAATATGTAAAATTAAAATAATATTAATTTCTTAAAATTAAGCATGCATTTTCAGTTAAACATTTTTCACAACCACAGTTTTGAGTGAAAAATTTAAAAAGAAATAAACGATTCTTATTAACTTAATCTACCACATGTTTAAACAATCATTTTCATATGCAATAAAGTTTGATTTATTTTTCCCATGGCATGTCTACATCTAAGGAACATATTTCAAGGACTGAGATAACCATAAAACTTTTGCATTTACTCCCCAGCAGGTTAAATTTATTTTATCTGACGAAGTCCACATAGCACAATAACATTTCTGGGATAAATTAAGAAAGATATTGGACAGTACCTCAAATTGCACAAAGCCTTTACAGATAGCATCTTATTAGACTAGAATAAAACTCTCAAGTAAATTCTTATTATTTTCATTCCTGTATTTCAAGGGAAACTAGATTTCAGAGACTGCATTCTAATTAGTAAGACAAAACATGTAGATGATAAAGACAAAATTAGTTTTCAAACTTAAAGACTAATGCAATTATCCACTCACTAAACAGGGGCTATATTGATCCTACTTAACCTTTCAGGTGATTGTAGACCCTTGAATTGAAATGGAAGCATAGCAAGAGGATAAGATCGTATTTTAATGACATCCACATAAATAAGCAGGTCATAACAAAAAGTATGCTGTGTGTGCTCTATAATTAGCTCCTATACCTGACATGGTAGTGGAAAGTAAGTGGTGCTTCCCACTCATATCCTGACGATCTAGATTACAAATGCAGAAAACTATTGACTGTATCCAGGCAGAGCATGCAAGGTATCCTTATCAGCTATAAGTATTATTCAACACCTGTCAAAAAAGACCTGGAAATGTATTTTCTTTTGTCTCTCTTGATTTGCTTTTCTAGGATGCAGTATTAGATCTCTGCTAGAGGCCATCTGAGGTACACAGAGGGGTGTAAGATTCAAGACAGCTTTCCCCAGGCAAGAGGAAACAAACCTGAGTAAGAAGGCTGACATTGTCCCAGGCTGTAACGAAGAGACCAGATTCTTGTGACGGCACTGAGTCATTGCTCCAATTTTGCACGTTGACCAAATGCCTTTTGTGCTGAAATCATTTTGTTGAAATATTCTGTTATAGCTAAAAACATTCTAAATTCTTGGTTTTAAAATAGATACAAATTACCATGCACCAGTCACGAACAAATACTTTTTTCTCTTATCTTTTGCTTTGCTTTGGTTTTTATTTTGAGAAAGGGTCTCTTTCTAGCCCCAGCTAACCTGGTCCAGACTGGCTTTGATTTCACAGAGTTCAACTTATCTCTGCCTCCTGTGTGCTGGGATTAACGGCATGTTTTTCCTTTTCTTCATATCTTCATCAGTATTTGCCATGGCTACTTTCTTGGATCTGGAATAAAATGTAATCTCAAAGTAGTTTTATCTTTCATTTCCCTGATGAGTAAAGATTTTAGACATTTAAAAGGAAATATTCTTCAGCCATTTAAGCTTCTTCATTTTTCCTTTGTACATCATACACATTAAACCTCTATCAGAGGTGTAACTGGTAAGGATTAATCTTCTTATTCTGTAGGTTGTCTTTTCACTTGAATGATTGTATCTTTTTCTGTACAGAAGCATTTTAGTGTCATGAGTTTCCATTTTTTAAATTTTCGGTCTTAATGCTTGTTCTACCGGGGGTCCTGTTCAGAAAGTCCTTTCCGTTGCCTGTGACTTCCACTGCTGTCCCTACTTTCACCTCTATCAAATTCAAGGTGTTAAGTCTTATGTTGAGGACTTTAATTTATTTGGAGCAGAGGTTTACACAGGTTGAGAGATAAGGATTTTCTTCATTCGTCTACAGGCAGCAATGAAGTTTGACCAGCAACATTTGCTGCACATGCTGTCATTTGTCCAATATGATTTTTTAATCTCCTTTGTCAAAAATCAGGTGATTGCAACTGTGTGGACTTTAAAGATGCATTCTTCCTAAATTCTGTTTCATTGGCCAATTTTTCTGTCTCTGTGCCAGTTACCATGCTGTAGTTATTAGTGTAGCTCTATAGTATAATTTGAAATCATGAACAGTGATGCCTCCAGGATGTCTTTTATTGTTCAGGATTACTTAGACTATCCTGTACTTTTGTATTTTCATATAAAAGGTGAGGTTTTTTCTTAATTTCTGTGAAAACATTGTTGGAATTTATATGGAGATTGCATTGGATCAGTAATTTGATTCTAGTACGATGGCAAATTTTACATTATTACTCCTACTGATCCATGAGAATGAGTGGTATTTCTATCTTCTGATATCTTCATTGATTCCTTTGTTAAATGTCTTTCAGTTTGTATTATATACATTATGTAGTTCCTTGGTTAGGTTCATTCCAAGATATTTTGTTTCTGAGGCAATAATCAATGGTCTTTTTTCCCTAATTTTTTTCTCAGTATATGTGTTGTTGGTATATAGGCAAGCTGCTAAATTTTTTTTAACTTTTACAAAAACTTTACTGAGAATTTCATACAGGCATATAAGGTGTTTTGATCAAATTCATTCCCTCTGTCTCCCTTCCAACACTTCCCATATCTCCCCGTCACTTTGTTTTTCTTTTCTTTTTTTTCCTTCTTTAATTAATTTATTTTTTTCTGGGGCTTTTGGGTACTCTAACATTCCCCCCTCCTCTGAAGAGGTAACCCTAAAATCTTTTAAGAATTTGATACAAGCTCCCAAATACATTTGACATTTTTGGCCTTTGGAACAGAGTAAGTTGCTAAGAGTCCCAAGGACATTTTGACTTTTAGCCAAGAAACAGGCTATTTTTATTTGGGGTCTTTTTACCCTAACTGCCTAGTCAATTCATACCTCCTGTTCTTATCACACCATCTTCTGAAGGGTTTACCCAAATTGTCAAAAGGGGATCAGGATGCAGACCACTCTGCTCCTTCCACGCTAAACAGGGACACAGGGTGAGGCAATTGGAGTACCCCTTCAGTGGGTCTATCTAAAAGAATCCCAAATTGCATAACTCTTACCTCTAAGGGGAAATGAAAGTCCTTGAATCGTGAATAGGAGATGTGAAGTAGAAGAAAAGGCAAGAGTAACTAGCATTAAAGTTCTAGACAGGGAAATAGAACAAAGTCAGAACAGGGCAATTTTCAAATGTTCATATGAGAGTCCACTGGAATTTCTTGACAGAGGCTTCCAAAAGCATCCTTCTATTGAGATCTTCCTCATTTTTCTTTTGTCTTCCAAGGCTGGCCTCTAGAGTGAGGGATTCAGGATTTGCTTTCAGGTATTTTGAAAGCTGTTGGAGTAGTTAGAATCAGTGTCAGTTCCCTGCCAAAGGCTTCTAAATAGGGGGAGAAAACAAATTTTTATCATTTTAGAACAATGGCTGTTTGTCTCCCTTAGCTACAGGTGGGCATTACAGTATTGGAGACCAAGATTTGAAGTCTTACATCTGAACAGCACTTTCTGGTTAGTAACAAAATAATCAATGAGAAATAATTGTCTAAATAGACTTAAGCCTAATATCTGGGAAATTTAGTCCCTTGAACTCTTAAAGAAGTATACTGATGACTACTGTTTAAGACCACACAGTTGTCCCAAATAAATCAATTTATTTTTACACTTAAGGTCTTTTGAGGATCTGTTCCTCAGGGGTCACATGGCCTTGGGAGGAGCTACTGGCTCCTTTCTTTAACCAGTTACATCTATGTGAAGGTAAATCAAAGGTCCTCTTTGACCATGTCTTGCTTCACTTTGAAGCATGAATGAAATGTTTCCTCTAATTTGACCCTCTTTTGTAGACTTGACACTGGTTGAAGTCCATCTTGTGGGGTCTCCATCTCCTCCCTGAAGAAGAGGACAGGTGACTCACCACATTTACAGGACATTTTGAGGGATATTCCATAGTCCCCTGGAACTTGGTCGGCCTTGGAGGGAAAGCAGCAAAAGCTGTCCTTTAAGTCCCTCTGACCACATTAATATAGGCCTTAAAGTATGGCTGTTAAACATTCAATAAGGCTAGTTCCACTAGTCTGATGCATTTAATTATTATGTGCTATATAGTTAAGTCTTAGGTAAAGAACCAAATAGTCTCAGATAAACATTGACTAGATTTATATTTTATTCCTTAATCTAGTTTACTAAACTATGACCACAGAAAATTTAAGATTATGTGTATATTATTTTTGTCTCATACTTTATATATAATAAACTTAAACAGACCTTCATCATTTGCTTAAGCTTTCTCATTTTTTCAGTCTATTTTGGAAAATATCTCCATTCCATCATCCTTTTAACATCTTTTACATTCTCATTTTAAATAATTATGACACATAATAGCATTAATAAATAAATTTTCCATTGGTTGTGAAACTTCTTTTCCTGAGGATTCTAAGCAACCCTTTTTCCCTTTTAAGGTTCTAGTGTCAAGCCAATGTTTCATTAAAGTTTTACTGGGGAACCAATGAATACGCTGAGCTGACTTACCGAGATAACTGACTGGTTGTTGAGGTGTATATATGACCTGACTGTAAGCATACTGGATAGCCTTTACCCAGCATGGGTCATGCCTCCTCTTCCTAGCCTTCTGTAGATTGTATGCTTTAGCCCTCCCCAAATCCAGGAAGCCATGTGTGATTAGGGTCAAATTACATATAGTTGGTCAGGAAGAGTAGCTGGATATTTCAGTAAGTGTCCAGTGAAACTGCTTGGCCCTCCTTTAATGAATGAACACAACCGTTAACATGTCCAATTGTGATGATGTTTAGTGATCAGGCTCAGCTGAAGTCATGATGATGGTAGCTATTTCATGCAGAATGGACTGCTGTATAGCATCATTTTATTAAAAGGACCTGGAATTTAAAAGGATTTGGTCCTAGGACCTACGTATGACAGAGAACATACATCATTTGTTTTTGGTTTTTTTTTTTGGTTGTTGTTGTTGTTTGTGTGCCTGCGTTACTTCACTTAGTATAACAGTTTCTAGATCCATCCATTTGCCTGCAAATTTCATTATTTCATCTTTCTTAACTGCTAAATAGAGCTCCGTTGTGTAAATATACCACATTCTTGTTAACCACTCATCAGTTGAGGGGTATTTAGGTTGCTTCCGTCTCTGAGTTATTGTGAAAAGAACAGCAACAAACACAGTTGTACAAGTGTCTCTACACTAGGATGAGTCCTTTATGTGTATGCCAAGGAGTGGTATAACTGGATCATATAGTAGGTTCATTTTTAGTTTTTGAAGCGTTCTCCAGACTGTTTTGCATACACGTTGCAAGAGCTTGCAATCCCACCAGCAGTGAATGAGCATTCCCCTTTCTCCATATCCTAGCCAGCATTTAATGTTATTTGTTCTCTTGATTCCAGCCAGTCTGACTGGAGTAAGAAAACCACCTTAGGGTGGTTTTAATTTGCATTTCCCTAATTACTAATAACGTTGAACACTTTTTGAGATGTTTCTTAGCCATCTTTATTTCTTCCTTTGAGAACTCTCTGTTTAGATCTTAAGCCCATCTTTTAATTGGGTCATTTGTTTTCTCACTTTGTTTTTTGAGTTCTTTATGTATTCTGGATATGAAACCTCTGTCAGATGTGTCACTGGTGAAGATTTTTTTTTCCCATTCTATGGATTTTCTCTTTACTTTTTTGATTGTTTCTTTTGCTGAAGCTTTTTAGTTTAATGAGGTCCCACTTATTGATTCTTGAGAAATTTCTCTCTGATATAGAAAATCTTTTCCTACACCTATATCCTGTAAGTTATTGCCAATATTTTCTTTTAATAGTCTCAGGGTTTCCAGCTTCACATTGACGTCGTTGATTCATTTTGAGCTGACTTTTGTGCAAGTTGAAAGATAAGGATCTAGTTTCATTCTTCTACAGGTGGAGATCCAGTTTTGTCCATACCATTTGTTGAAGATGCTGTCTTTCCTCCATTGTGTGTTCTTGACATCTTTGTCAAATATCATGTGGCTGAAATTGTGTGTACTCAGGTTTGGATCTTCAATGATGTTTGATTGATCAATGTGTCTGTTTTTGTGCCAGTGCCAGGCTGAAATTGTGTGCACTCAGGTTGGGATCTTCAATGATGTTCAATTGATCAATGTGTCTGTTTCTGTGCCAGTGCCATGCTGTTTTTATGACTATAGCTCCGTAATATACATTGAGATCTGGTATAGTAATTCCCCCAGTACTTGCTGCTCTTTGTGCTTAGAATTACTTTGGCTATCTGGGATCTTTTGTGCCTCCATATGAATTTAAGGATGGATTTTTCTAATTCTGTGAAGTATGTCATGGGGATTTTGATTGGGATTGCATTGAATCTATATATTGCTTTTGGTAAGATGGACATTTCACAATATTTATTCTTACAATCCATGAACAAGGGAGGTTCCTTCTGTATCCTGGTGCCTTCCTCCATCCCTTTCTTTAATGATTTAAATTTTTCATTGCAGAGACCTTTGGTGTCTGGTCAGATTTATTCCAAGATTTATTTATTTGTTTGTTTGTTTCTTTATTTACTTATTTATTGCAGCAGTTGTGAATGGGAGCATTTCCCTGTATTCTTTCTTCAATTGTTTGTTATTGGTATATAGAAAGGCTACTGATTTTTGTAGATTGATTTTATAACCTGCTACTATACTGAATGTGTTGATCAGTTCTAGGAGTTTTCTAGTGGAACTTTTAGAATCTCCTAGGCATAGTATTGTTTCATCTGCAAAAAGTGATAGTTTGACCTCTTCTTTTCCATTTAGTACTCCTTTAGTTTCCTTCTTCTGTCTTATTGCTCTAGCAAGAATTTCAAGCACTCTATTGAAAAGGAATGGAGATAGTGAACATCCTTGTCTGGTTCTTGATTTTAATGAGAATGCTTCCAGTTTTTATCCATTTAGAATGATGTTAGCTGTGGGTTTGTTGTATACAGCTTTCATTATGTTGAGGTGTGTTCCCCCCAGTCCAATTCCATCTAATACTTTGAATTTAAATGCATGCTGAATTTGTCAAAGCCTTTTCTGCAGCTATTGAGATGACTGTCTGTTTTTTTGTCCTTGAGTCCATTTATATGACTAATGATATTTATTGATTTACTTATATTCAATCATCCCTCTATCTCTGGGATAAAGCCTACTTGATCATGGTGAATGGTCTTTTTGATGTGTGTCTGTATGCCACTTGCAAGTATTTTGTTGAGAATTTTTGCATCTATGTTCATTGAGGATATGGGTCTGTAGTTTTCTTTTTTGGTGTGTCTTTACCCGGTTTGAGTGTTAGAGTGATGTTGGTTTCATAGAAGGAATTTAGGAGTTCTCCCTTTGGTTCTTTCATTTTGAATAATTTAAGTAGTATTGGTTGGAGTTCTTCTTTAAATGTCTGGTAGAATTCTGCTGTAAATCCATCTGGACCTGGGTTTTTTATAGTTGGGAGGCTTTGTATTACTGTTTCAATTTCCTTGTATTTTATGGATCTGTTAAAACTGTTGATCATGTCTTGGTTTAACTTTGGTTGTTCCCAAGATTTTAGATATCCATCCATTTCTTTTAAACTTTCAGATTTAGTAGCATATTGGTTTTTAAAATATCCCCATATAATGGTCTGGATCTTTTGGGTGTCTGTTGTGATGTTTCCCCTTTCATCCCTGATTTTGTTGATTTGGATTTGCTATCTTGTTTAGCTTTTCAAAGAACCAGCTCTTAGATTCATTGATTGTTTGTATTGTTTTCTTTGTTTCTATTTCATTACTTTCTGCTCTGATTTTTGTTATTTCTTCTCTTCTGCTGGGTTTGGGTTTCATTTTTTCTTGCCTTTCCAGTGCCTTGAGTTGCAGTGTCAGGTCATTTATTTGGGACCTCTCTAATTTTTTAATGTAGGCACTTAGAGCTATAAACTTCCCTCTTAGAATTGCTTTTAATGTGTGCCAGCAGTTATATTGTGTTGTATTGTCTTTTTTGTTGAATTCCAGGAATTCTTTTATTTCTTTCTTAATTTCTCCTTTGACCCACTTATTGTTCATGAGTGTGTTGTTCAATCGCCATGAGTTGATGTATTGACTAGGGCTTCATCCAGTGTTTATTTTGAGCTTTATCGCTTTGTGGTCCAATAGAATGCATGGAATTATTTCAATATTTTTATATTTTTTGAGGTTTGTTTTGTGGCCCAGTATGTGGTCAATCTTTGAAAAAGTTCCATGTGGTGCTGTGTAGAAGTGTATTCTTTGGTGTTTGGGTGGAATAATCAAAACATGTCTGTTAGGTCCATTTGATGTATGGTATCATTTAATTCAGACATCTCTCTGTTTATTCTTTGTCCAGTTGACCTGTCTAATGGAGACAGTGGAGAGTACTGAAGTCTCCTACTATTACTGAGTTGGGGTTTAGTCTGTATCTTACAGTCCTGTAGTGTTGTTTTTATGAATTTGGGTGGACCAGAATTTGGTGCATATATGTTATGTTTTATAATATTTTCTTGGTTAACTGTTCCTCTGATCAGAACGAAGTGACACTCTTTATCTTTTCTGATTAGATTTACTTTGTAGTCTATTTTGTCAGATATTGGAATTGAAACCCTGGCTTGATTTTTAGTGCCATTTGCTTGGAATATTCTCTTCCATCCTTTTACCTTAAGGTAGTGCCTGTCCTTGAAAGTGAGAGGGTTTCTTGCAGACAGCAAAGAGACGGATTTTGATTCTTAATCCATTCACTTAGCCTCTGTCTTTTGAATGGGGAGTTCAGTCCATTGTATTTAAGGTTATTATTGAAAGATTTATATTGTTTGCCATCATTTTGATTGCTGTTTGTGTTCTTTGTCTAATTTTGTGTTTCCTAGATTATACTTTTGTTTATTTTCTTTCTTTGCCCCTAGAGTATAGTTGTTTCTCTCTCTTCTCTCTGTATTGCTTCAAGTATTCTTTGAAAGGCTGGCTTTGTGAACATGTACTCTTTCAGGCTGTTCATGTCATGGAAGACTTTTCTTTCCCCCTCAATTATAATAGACATTTGTGCTGAGTATATTATTCTGGGCTGATATCTATTGTCATGTAGAACTGGAAATACCTTGGTCCAGTCTCTTCTGGCTTTCATAGTTTGCACTGATAAGTCAGCTGTAATTCTGATGGGCTTTCCTTTGTATGTGACTTGTTGTTTTTCTTTTGCTGTTTTCAGTATTCTCTCTTTAGTGGTTTACTATTTAGTGGTTTTACTATGATGTGTTATGGGGAGTTTCTTTTCTGATTCTGTCTATTTGGTCATCTATGTCCTTCCAGTATTTTTATAAGGATGTCTGTCTTTAATTTTGGGAAATTCTCTTCTACAATACTGTTTAAGATCTGGTCAACACCATTAGCTTGAAATTCTTCTCCTTCCTCTATTCCTTTGATCCGTAGATTTGCTCTTTTCATGGTGTCCCACATCTCTTGCATATTCCATTCCTGCATTTTAAAGAAATTTACATACTCTTTGCTTGAGTAGTGCAATTCTTCAACTTTATCCTCCAGTGTTGATATTCTATTTTCCATTTCATTCATCCTAACAATGAGGCTTTCCCCTGTTGTTTCATGTTGGCTTATTGAGTTTTGCACTTCCTTCTTCATTTTTCCCTGAGTTCTTTTCAATGTTCTTATCTCTTTTATCAATTTATTCAGAAGTTTATCCCTATCCTTTTTAGCTTTTTGATTTGTTTGTTCATGTGTTCTTTGAATTTGTTGTATTCCTTGATCACGTTTATGACTATTCTTTTAAATTTATTGTCCTGAGTTATCTCTAGGGGATTCTCCTTGTAGAATTGATCTACAGAATTGGTGGAGTTTGGTGGGGGCATAATATTTTGGCCTTCCATTTTATTATTCTTTTGTTGTGGTTTTGGCATGTGAATTTCTTTTGTTGTTTATGATTGTGATATGAGAATTTGAAGTATGCTTTTGTTTGTATTACCTGGGTGCCTAGATCCTTTCTTTTTCGATATATAAAGGTTTTTGGTACAGGGTTCAAGTTCTCTCAGGTTTAATTTGGAGGGAACTGATGGCTTCAGATCAGCTATTCAGGAGTACCCACAGAAGCCAAATTCTACTTCCAGTCAGGTACACTCAGGCTTCCTTCACCACATGGAGCAGGATCTGGGTGCTCTTAGGCAGTCCCCTGTGTTCTCAACCCTATGCCAGAGGGAGGCCAGAGGGAGGCCAGATCTGGGCACTCTCTGGAGGTCTGCTGAGATCTGAGCCCCTATACCAATGGAGATCTGAGCCTACCCTCTCAGGCTCTCTACTAGGATCTCAGCTTTAGCCCACCAAAGCCAAATCTGCCCTGGGGCCTTGGGAGTGGCCTCACAAAATCCCAGGTAGGGGGATGGGTATTGCACAGTTAGGGGAAGCTCACCACCATGTGGAGGTAGGATCCAGGGGCTCTCAGGCAGTCCCCTGGTTTCTCAGGCCCTCTGATAGATGGAGGCCAGAGGGAGACCAGAGGGAGGCCAGAGCTCAGCTCTCTCTGGTGGTCTGCTGAGATCCAAGCCACTACACTGATGGAGGTCCAAACCCACCCTCTCAGGCTGTCTTGCAAGCTACTGGTTTTTGCATGTTAAATTCATATTCTATTTTTCTGAATATTCTTATTAGTTCTAGGAATTTTCTGGTGAAGTCTTGAGTATATTACACGTACAAAATTATATAATCTGTAAATAAAGATACTTTGACTCCTCCCTGTGCATTGTGTACAATCTTTACATCCAGACATTATGAAAATCAGTGTGGAGGTTACTCAAAAGACTAGAAATAGAAACACTGTTTCATTCAGCCATATAATTGAGTGTTTACTCTGAGGACTCTGTATCCTAGTACAGAGATACCTATTCATCCATGTTCATTGCTGCCCTAGTCAGAAAACTCAAGACATTGAAGATATCCATAAACTGATGAATAGATAATGAAACTATGGTACATTTACATAATGGAATATTATCCAGTTGTTAAGAAAACTGAAATAATGAAATTCACAGGTAATGAGTGGAAACATAAACAATCATACAAAGTGAGATAATACAGACTCAGAAAGACAAGCATCACATATTCTTTCTCAAAGGTGGATGCTAGCTTTTATCTTTTCACAGGTGTATTTCAATTAGAAAATTAGAGATTGGGAAATTAGTAAGAGGTTGTGGGGATTGGTTCATTGGAGGTGAGATAAAGAATGGAGATATAAATGGTGAAGTAAAATAACAGAAAGGATGGCTTTAAAGGAAGGATGGGGCAGAAGAGGAAGTAAGAGGAAGGCTGACTAGAACTAAAGCCTTTTGAAAGAGTCATTTAGAAACAGTATAAAAACTTCTTTCAATATATACATATGGAGTTCAAATGAGTTTAAATGTAGTTATCCTATAACACATGTTCAGTGGCCCTAAGAGACAAAACAGGCTAGCAAATGAAAATTTCAATGCCATGAATGAACTCCCTATTTTTTAGTTGCTGACCAGAGAGAACCTATAGACCTTCAAAAAGTGCTATTGCCATTCCAATTTGTTACTTTTCAGTAATGACATTAAGACCCTATTGCTGAAGACACTACATATCTGAGTCACAGAACAATTGTATTGACCATGAAGCAACATCTCTACTGAGTAGAACAGAATGTATTCTGCATGTTACTGGCAGAGAAAGGCAATTATAAACCTTACCCCACTATGAACCCTGTTAACCACAATAACAACTGACTTGGAAAAAATTGCTCACTGGTACAATACTAGCATTTATGTTATGTGAGTTACCAATCATCTTCTAATGCTATTCAAGCTATATGAGAAACCAAACATTTTCTACTTGAATTTAAGACCTGCTTCACAAGATGGTGTCCATACCTGATACTGCTATCAGTATCAAGAGCTTGTGGATATAGGTCAGAGGTCAAAAGGTAGTGCTTACTATTGTCATTTGTTGAAGAACTTTAGTATTAAACTGACTTCTAATTACTTATTGTTATAACTATAAATTAGTGCATCTATCATCTCTCAGAAAAGAGTGTTTTTCTTTCAGCAGCAGCAGATTATCATGGCAACCTACAACTGTTCAACATACATAGTATAAGAAATTGTAGAGTGCTCAGCTTTAAATGGGACACCTGTTTTCCACCCTTTCTTCCAAAGGTTCAGGAATCACATGGAAGAGGTGACATAAAGATTGTAAAAATCAGAAATGGTAGATTAACATGAGGAAACTATTGTCTATATGCAAAGGATAGTTGCATACATCAACCCAAAGCACTTATGACAACAAAAGAATGTAAACTTAAGCAAGAGAATGGCCCGGTATGGATTGGGTAAGTGAGCAGGAAGTCTTAATCCAACTGATGATCTATTGGCGAGTGGTCAAAGCTGGAATAGGGAGATTCAGTTTTCCTTACTGGTGTTATATTTGGTAGGTTGGCCAAATTCCAAGGGATAAACCCATAACAGAGAACATTTGGGAAAAACAGATTAAATGGCCCAGATCTTCTATAAATGACAAATTACAATAATAGAGGACATCATTCAGGGGAGGGGTGTAAGATAGGGGTTGAGAGTGGTAGGGACTCAAAGTAGAATCAAAATATCTTAGTATGAAGTTATAAAATCAATGAAAACAGTTTAAAAAAGCAACTAATAGCTGTCAGAATTGGCAGCACAGACTTTTAATCCCATCACTTAGAAGGTTGTGGCAGACAGATCTCTGTGAGATTGAGGTCAGCCTGGTTTACATATTGGGGTACAAGCCCACATTGGCTACAGGGAGACCCGCTCTCAAAAAAATACAGAAAAGAAAAATAAATAATTTACCCAATGGAGTTCTACTCAGCATTAAAGAAGGACAAAATCATGAAATTTTTAGGTAAATGGATGGAACTGGAAACAATTATGATAATTGAAGTGACAGAGACTCAGGAAAATAAGCAACATACGTTCTCCATCATTAATGGATCTTAGCACCAAATTTCTTGTATGTGAGTATATATCCTGATGTAACTTTAGGAGCCAGGAAAATAGAAATGAATCAGGGAGAAAAGGGAAAGAAGGAGTCTGAGAGAGAATAGTAGGAAAGTAGTGTTACCAAGGGGCAAATGGGTAAAATAAGGATACTTAAGAAAGAGAGGGGGCAGAGGGATGGTTATACAGGCAACTATGGGGGTAAAGGGGAAGAAGGAACTCAAGAGAGGGGATACCACAGGAGACAAGTATTATCAAGGGTGTAATGGGGAAAATGGGGGTACTTTAACTGGGGAAAGAGAATGGAGGGAGAGAGAAGGGAGAGATAAATAATACTTAGCTGAAGTGACAAACCAGAGGGAAATGTATTAGTTCAAAAACCTACTGAAAATTTATATATACAATATCATTACATGAATCCATGTGTAGCACCGAAGGCTATGTAACAGGAAACAGTGCCATACATGAGAAAACTTCCTTTGAATGTTGACCACGGTAGTCCAAGAGACTCCTAAAATTTGCATAGGCAATTGCCATAGCACTTGATTGCCTCCGAGAAGTTGAAAGTAAGACCCTATTTGGACGAATGAGGCAGGAACTGGCCTGGAAGCCACCTACCCTGAAGACTAGCTTTCATAATTCTGGAGAACACTATGCAAGCTGCCAAGAGAGACCATCAATTGACAATTCAACCCCAGGTTAAGGCCTAACTGACTACAGCAATGATCAACAGAACAAAATATATTGGGGCAGTAGTAGCACCTTTATCCTGTGGTAATCAACAGCTACGTAATGGACTTAAAGTCCACCCAATGAGAGGAAGCTCATGTGTGGTACTGTAAACATAGCCAAATATACATGGCTGGAGAAGTCATAGATTTTAGAGAAATCACTAGGCCTGTCATATCCCTAGACAAATGTAATTCTTACTACATCTAAATATAGATCCTTATGTTTATAGACAGGTATGCCAGTCACCACTCATCAAAGAAGCTTCTTTTGCAACAGATGGAGACTATTACAGAGTTCCACAGCTGGTCACACACAAAGATTGTCTGTGAATTGCCCCACACTAAGTGACACATCTACAATGGAACCTCTACGTCTAAGGTTCATGGTACATAGTGGAACAAGGGTTAGACAGAATCATCATTTTCTCAACTCTCATCAGTGAAGATCCCTCATGCAATAGAGGTTACTGAACACAAAAGGACACAAATGGTCAAAGTGAAGACAGTAAGAATCTGCAGAGTGTGCATCCTTGGACAGGACTCCTATATTAAACTCCACCCACCCAGTGTTCAGGGACCATTGCGGAAGACAGGGGTGGAAACATTGTAAGAGCCAGGGGAAGAGCTGAATGACCATATGGAAATAGAGTCTTACAGGTTTCTGAGATCTTGCTCAAGTTAAGCTACAGTAATGGTTCCAGAATTCACAAGACCCATGCAAACTCAAGCAGACAAATCCCATCATAGGGTTGTGGAGATGGGCAGCAGGCCCCAATCTTAGCTGAAGAACTATTGGCTAGATGATTACTGCTAGGTGAGGAAGAGTTGATCTTCTTTTAGGGAGTGACTCGAGAAAGACTGATTAAACCTCAGTGGATGAGTTTGCACAGAGGGACATCTGGGAACAAATCTTGACTCCATAGGCCTTAACATAAATAACAGAACTCTAGTGGTGGGGGCTATGGGAGGGTGCCAATGGAGAAGGGGTTATAAAGATGATTAAGATGTTCCATATGAAATATACAAGTATTCAATAAAATTAAAACAACAACAAAATAATACACAGTCAGAAGTTGTGGCACACACCCTTAATCCCTCTATTCAAAAGGCTGTTGGCTGAGGCAGATGAAACTGTGAGACTGAGGCCAATCTGGTTTCCTGGTTTACATAATGAGTTACAGGCCAGCTTCAAATACAAGGAGATTGTCTCTCCAAAAGCAAAGCACAACACAAAACAGAAAATAAAAATAAATGAAACCTTGCTATGCATTATAGAACTAAACTAAACTTGTTCTGTTAGCTTATACTTAATCGCATTCTTTTTCTTCTTTTTAACTTTTTATAAGATGCAAAATTCTAAAAATCATACCAAATTGTTCTTTTGTGGAATCTTCTGTTATATTTTTATTCTTTCTATTTAGCCTCATCATGTTTTTTTCCTAGATTATTCCTTTATTTAAGAACTGGTTTCAATGACATTTTATCTGTGT
>NW_008338715.1:7262519-7267519 GCF_000622305.1 Nannospalax galili | reverse complement strand
GTACACATGTGAATGTGTGTTTAGATATTGAAAACCTGTCCTAACAAAAAGACCTTGGATGCGACTTTTGGCTGGAGATTAATTTCATAAGCAACTGTTTTTCATCTTTTATCCTGAAGGTTTTCTTTTCATTGTATAATTTTGCATAGCCTAAAGAAAAATGGTTGAATAAAGAAATGCAAACAATTGCTTACATTTTCTCGAGTTTTACAATTTGTAAGAATTATTTTAACTATATTTTATTTTTTTAATTTAATTTAATTTTTTGAGTCCTTGCCTCCCTATAGCATCAGCTGGTCTGGAACTCACTATGTAGACCAGACTGGCCTTTATCCCACAGAGATCTACTTACCTCTGCCTCTGGAATGCTGTGATTAAAATCATGTACCACCACAACAGCTGTATTAACTTTCTTAAGTGCATGTTCTATCACAGTGTTATCCAAATTCCCATTTACAAAAGAAGAATTGGAATTTAAATTAATGCTGAAATTACATGCCTACAAATTTGGCTTCAGAAAACTCAAACCAGTGTTATACTCCTAAATACCAGTTTTATGAGGAGTTTCTAAGTCCTTCCCTGCAATTCAAAGAATGACAAAGAAATTTGTTTAAGTATCCCTATTGGTATATTTACAGAACTAAATATGAAACTATGTATTTTTCTCCTTACATTTATGTCATAAATAGTGTTCTAGTGAAACAGAAGCTGAAATACTGCACATGTTCTCTCCTAACTTACAAGTATGTTATTACCCAGCATTGAGGTAAATTACTTTAAATTCATGTGTGAGAAACATTATCTACTCTCTTCTCTCTTCACCTTTCAAAGGCTAAAAAAAAATCTGATTCCAAAACTGACACCAAGGATTGTTTTCCTTTGCCTCTATTCCCCTTCCTCCTCCTACCCCCTCCTCCCCCTCCTCCTTATCCTCCTTTTTAGTAATTGCTTCTGAATCTCAACCCTCTTTGAATAATCAAAAATCTGAATCCAAAAGTGACACAAAAGGTTCTTTTCCTTTATCTCTTCTCCCCCTCTCCTCCCACTATTCCTCCTCATCCCGTTTAGTAATTACTTCTGCATTCTCAACCTTCTTTGAAGAACCATACAGAATTGTAAAATGGCCATGAAAATAAAATCTGTCATGTGCTATAAACACATACTGCATCCTTTTTCCTATATACTCAGACCTTGATGATGTACAGTATCCATTAAATAGTAAATTTTCATCATTTTCAACTTTCTTCTAGTTCACATACTTAAGTAAAAAGTAAACGCTGTAAGTGTGGGTAGATACAAGAATAAAGAAAATGGAGAGGCTTCATCAAAAACAGGGCAAAGGAAGACACACTCTAAATACAATTCCGTGTTATGAAGATACAACACTTTTAGGACCTTTTTTCTGAGTCTGATAATTTAAAGATGGCTTCTATAGCCAATCACATATATTCCAATAACCATAAAATTTTACTTTGAATATAAAATTATCTACCTCCTTATAAATGGAAATATCCAATTATTACCCCAAATGATTTATCTCAAAAGGACTAGCTCATGAAGTCTACATGTTGAATTACAGAAAATTTCAGGATGTTCTTTCTTCCTTGTTTCTAAAGTTGAGAGAATTGGGGAACAAAGAAAGGGTGAGTTTTAATTATACTTATGATCACAATGTCATCCAATATATGGGGCCGCCACCACCTGTGGCTGCCCCTCCACGCTTACGTTGCTGGGTGCTGTCTCTGGGCTTCGTTCCTCTGCTCGCATGGGCACAATTGCACAGGCACTGCCTGGGAGTGCATGGGCACCGCCTCCTGGGTGCCGCCACTGCCTCTGATTGCATGGGCACTACCTGCAATCCTATTCTGGGCACTGCCCCTGATTGCTCCTTGCTATGGCCACAAACTGTGGTCATGCTGAGGCAGCTCTTCTGCTGGCCTCATGCTGGGGCCACTCTTCTGCTGGCTGGGGCACTGCCTCTGATCGTCATCGTTACTTCTGCCTGTCAGGGACCCCAGGGCTGGTGAGGAGACTGTGTCAGCAGAGCTGCATTCAGACACAGGAGACAAGGTTTGTGAACACAGATCTGGTTTATTATAGAAGGGCATAAGCTTATATAGGGGTGGGGGTCCAATCAAGAAGTTACAACTCAGATTTTTGGCAGTGTTGTATCCTATCATGACATTGTGAGCCAGACACCTCATTAGCATTTTGGGTTTCAGGTTACTTAGGTTCTGGTGTCCTTATGGGGCCTGGTTTCCCGGGAACCACACCACCCAGGCTGTCTAAGTGTTGTAATTTGGGATCTCAAGGGTGGTGATTAGGAAGTGGCAAGCTCTAGGCATCAGTCTCATGATCTGCCAATGGGAGCAAGTGTCACAAGGCGTTTCTTGTGGCTCCAGTGGTTGGTGGTTGCCTCGGGCTTGCTTCATGGCTCTCAATAAGACTTTCACCCTAGGCTCAAGCCTGTCTCCCACAAATACATGTTGCTGCAGCAAAATACATGACCCTAAGTGATTTTGTTGTAGCTCTGCAAGCTTGGAAGTGGCAGGTTTTAGGACTCTGGTCTCAACTTGCAAGATGGCTTTGTCCTGTGATCTCATATTATGGACAGCAGAAAACCAGGCAGTGATGAACACTGTCCACACACCAAGGAAGAGTAAAGGTGAAAGAATCAACTCCCTCAAAGTCCTTTAGGATGCCCATGGAGATTCTGACATCTTGATTGGATTTCTTATAGCCTTATGATACTGTCTCATTTGTGATTATAATTACACATACCAAGATTAGGAGACACAATCAGACCACAGAATTCTCCCCAGGCAAATTCATGAGTTAAAATACAAAATCTTAATATTTCCAAAATTCATATATGAATCTAGAACATATGTTAACCTTGTTTTAAAGAACTACAGAACTTGATTGACCCGTATCACCATCACAATGTAGTCCACTGAAGACAGAATTTCTGAGTGATAACTAAGATGTTTAGTAGAAGCAATCTGTAAGCAAACTATTCAGGTTACTTCAAACTTAACTAATTATAGTAAAATATGGGAAGAAAGAAAAATTAAATGACTCTGCAATCAACTAGGAAACAGAAATAAAAGTCTTGGAAAATATTAAGGCTGGAAATATTTAAAATTCTGTTTAGGAGAATGTCAATCATGGCAAAGAAACCAAGAATACCCATATAGAATAATGACCCTAAAAGCATTTTAAAGGTTTCTGGGGTTGACTCATTACAAGCCAGGAGTGGCAGGGCCTGAGGACAAAATTCTGTAAAACGAGGGACCAGGGCACTCAGAAAGTCAGAACTTCCTGCCTGGTGCATCCTCAACTTTCTGCTTTTTTACATTTACTGCTGTACTCTTTGAACATCCAGACAAGGATAAAATGGGTGCAGATGCAACTGTGGCATTCTTTCTGGAATGCACAAACTCTAAAGACTGGCAACCCTATGCCTTCTGAAACCTACAGTGCAAGCTCTGAATGTACACAAAGTATTATTGATATGTAAACACCTTCAGCAGGATTTCAAAAGACTCAGAAATCCTAGCACAGAATTGGCTCAGAGCTAGGACCAGCACTAGTGCAATGCTGAACATTGGGGAAGAACTGCAAAAATTAGGAAGTTTAAGATTTCAACAACATAGCATTATGTCTAGTGTAAGGCATTTCTAGGAAACTGCCCAGGTTGCACACTGGATTGGTCTGTTTAATGAATGAGGTAGATTAGAATTATTGAAGTTACTGAAGAGTCCGGAGCTTTTAGAAAAGAATTTAAGATAGGATGGAGAGATGACTCAGTAGTTAAAATTGTTTCTGGTGCTTCCAGGGTAACTGAGTTTCGTTACAGCACCCACTTTGGGCAGCTCATAACTGCCTATAATTCTGGTTCCATGGGCTCCAACACCCTCTTGGCCTCTGAGGCACCTGCACAAATGTGGAATATTTTCACATACACACACACATGCATGCACACACATACCTGAATAAAAATAAAAATAAAGTGAAAACAAGTAAAACCACTGAGGAGTTATTATTTGAGTTTGGGAAGCAGGGCAAGTACATTTCCTCCTTCATATCCAGAACATAAAGTATAATGATGTTCAAAGGGAGTTCATAAACCAAATGCTCATTATTCTTAAAAGAGGGAAAAGAAAGTTTCAGCATCCCTGAAATGCACATGAAAAAGAACAGATTAGGGATATAAATAAAGTACTGTTTAAATGGAATAATCCAAAATAGGTTAGAAACAATCATTACAAGATTTATCAGGGAACATTTATTTTATTAAGATTATTCAAAAAGAGGAATTTAGCATAGGAATATCTCAGAAAATTGATCATATAATTTTAGTAATGGTCTTAAAATATGTGTTTAATTGTTTAGTGTTTTATACTTGCAATTATTTATTAATGCAAGAGCACTGATACATTTCAGACTGCTCCTTAAAACTGGAGAAAAATGGGCTGATTGAAGATAACTGGTAATGCAGCTTTGATTCTGCCCTTGAGAGAGCTGGGATTTATGTCTCCTAAGGTTGCTGTCATAGCCTTGTAAGCAATTGGCAAACCTTGAACCATAAATACAAAAATATATTTGCAAGTAGTAGAAATAAAATTATAGGCACATTTATTCCTTGCATATTTCTAACAATAGCATAAATCATCACTGGTGATTATTTTGTGAATGTGGGTGATTAACGAATGCATTGCAAACTTCTGATTATTTACACTAGTGGACAAAAGTAAAAGTGTGGAAAGCTCAGAGGTGTAGATCATACAAACAGGATAACTTATTCAATGAATTTTGCTTCAATTTTATAATTAACATGGTACCATATGCACTATATTAATATTGACAATAAGGGAATATTGATATATATATGTATGCTAATAATGCAACAATATTATTAATAGCTAATGTTAACTATTACCTAATTTATGGGCTGGAGAGATTGCTCAGTGGTTAGGAACACTGTTTTTGCAGAAGAC
>NW_008338715.1:7245187-7262304 GCF_000622305.1 Nannospalax galili | reverse complement strand
CAGCACCCACATGGCAGCTAACAACTGTCTATAACTCCAGTCCCAGGGGATCCGACAGCCTCTTCTGTCCTCCACGGGCATTGCATGACCTGGGTGCACTTACCTACATGTGGACAATACATGCATACACATAAAATAAAAATAATAAATAAAATATTTTAAAAAATGATTACATAATTTATATTACATTAGCACATTTAGCAAACTATGATAAACTCAATCATACTTATGCATGTATGAGTTTTCTAGTTAAGTCTTTGAGTTTACTACTTATCTTTTTTTAATTAGTGATGCATTGACTTCCCAGCTGCTATACCTTCATAAATATTTGGTGAATTCATAAAGTAATTAATTAACTAATCAATATATTTTAAGGAGTATCTGATTTTATTGAATGAACACATGAAAATAAAGCCCAGAGAGCCTCAAGTGATGATATATTGACACATACTGGAGTATAGGTTACTGTAAAATGCATTCAGTCACAAAAACACATTATTATACTGACTCATGACTGTCATGATAAATTCCTTGGGAAAGAAAGTATTTCAATACTACTTAGATTAACTTAGACTGTGAAAAAAAATCAATGGACAAAGAATAGAATTTAGAAGCATGTTTTAGACAGAGAAAGTTGGATGAAGAAATATGTTTCGAAGCAAAGTACTCACAAGTTTTGTTTCTTATTTATATTTTATTATCTTATAAATTTTACTTATATGTAATTTTTTAATTATTAACACACAGGTAAATAATTTAACATATTACCCAGCATAGGACATGTCATATTTTTTCATCTGTACATTCCAAACTCTAGTTCATTCCATACCTTACCCTTAATAGGCATTCACCTTAATATATTTAACGCAATCTTAGGTTTGTAATGATTTTGGGTTACATTAACCTTTTTTTGCTATAAGTTATGTATATAATTAACCATCACATCAAGTTTTGTTCATTCACTTCTAGAGAAGCACTGTTGTTTCTCTGGTTTAGCCTTCCAAATGACCCTGTTATAAACACTTGTTGACATGATATGGAGAGACACATATCTACAATAACTTCTGTAAACACATAGAAGCTTAATATCTAGATTTTATCATAATATTATAGTTACTTTCATAAGAAACTGCTTTAGTTATTTAGCAAGAAGAAAGGAGATATCCAGGTATTAAATTATAATTAGCCTACTTCATACTTTGAATCTTTCTTTGAAGTAGATAGTAAGTTCACAGAAGAAAGCAGATCTTTTATTATACTAAATAAATGGCCTGATTTTATTTATGTTTTGTCATTGGGTAAATTAAATATAGCCAACAAAAGTGATAATAGCCCTCAGATTTTAAAAAATATTGAGATGAATTTAATAGATCCACTTTTCCATGACATTTATCTGGCAATGGAAACCCATTATAGTGTCATAGTGTTCTATTATATTGACTTATCAGCAGGTTACACTGCTCAAAAGGCCAAATTTGTTAAATGCTTTTGTATATATTATGTGTAAACACTTACTTACATAGCTCCTCTGAATCTAATAGTGCTCTTTAAGAGTTGTAATCTCATATGTCTAATAAGAAACTTAAATTAAGTGTTCTTGGCCAAAAATGGGTGGAGGGTTAAAAGTCAGTGTCAAACAGAAAACAAATCAATCTTTAGGGTAATGATCATAATTTTAAGCCTATATAAGCTACTTGTATATATCTTGAACTGAAAGATAGTATTAATTGTTTTCTGGAGCATTTTAGTTAACAAAGAGAAAATAATATTAGAAATTGAAAAAAAGAAAAAGATTGAAAGTAACTGCCAAATGCTGTCCCAAGTGGCCATATCATTACTGTATATTCACCAGCAATAAACAAGTATTCTTAATGGTTTGCATCTTTGCCACCAGAAGTTGTTGCTGGTATTTCAGAATTTAACCCTTACTTTGTAGTGTTATCTCAACATTGTTTTGACTTGAAATTCCATAATACATTAAATATTTTTTCATGTGCTTAGCCATCTGCACACTTTTCTTGGTGAAGTTAGTTAACCATTCTTTTTATTCAATTATTTCCCATGTGGTATATTCATTTTGTGCAAGTATTCATGCAAATGTGTATGCCTCTGACTGCACATGTAGATCAAGTGTCTATGTTGTGTGTTATAGTTTTCCTCTATTGCTCTCACTTTGAACCTGGAGCTTGTAATTTCTGCTAGACTGGCTAGTCATCAACATACCACTTGTTACCACTATCCTGAGCTAGGGTTACAAATGGGCACCATTGTGAATGGTTTTGCTGCTTTGTAACTACAAGTTCTTGGGTTGTTATGTTTCAAAAGTTCATTCTCTACTTGAAATACAGTTCCTTTTACAGATACATATTTTACAAGGACAGATTTATACACTAGTCTTTTGCTTCTTTTTTTTCTGACGGTCTCATACAGCTCAGGATGGTTTGAATCTCACCATGCATCTGAGAATGACTTTGAATTTCTTATCCTGCCTCTCCATTTGAAGTGCTGAGATTAAATTTTGGCAACATGCAGTTATTAAGATCTGAAAATACTCAACTTCCTTAAAATGAAATAATACCTAGTACTCACAGAATTCACACGGAATCTGTACACAGTTACCTACATAATTTACATCCTCTCTGGATAGCTTGTGATACTTACTGCAGTATAAACACTATGTCAATTTCTTTTTAAATTTGTGTATGTGTAAGTACAGTTGTGTTTATGCAGAAGTTGGGGGGGGTTGAAAGCACATGTGTGGCAGTCAGAGGACAACCTTGGATGTTGGTCTTCAACTGCCACCTTGTTTGAGACAGCTTATTAGTGTTTTGCCACTGTGTACAACAAGATAGCTGCCCATACTCTTCAGGGTGTTCTCCTCTCTTCACCTCCAATCTCAGTAAAGGATCACTGAGGTTACAGGCAATGCTAACATATCCTGGGGTCCTGGTGATTTGAATGCAGGTGCTCAAGCTGAGACAGTAAGCAATTTACCCAATGAGTCGTCTCAGTCTGTAAATAGCTGTTAAACAGTAGCTTAGAAAATAGAAGCAATGCAAAAGTTATATAAATATGCCAGGTGTGGTGGTACATGCCTTTAATCCCAGCACTCAGGAAGCAGAGGCAGGCAGATCTCTATGAGTTCAAGGCTATCCTGGTCTACTTAGGTAGTTCCAGGTCAGCTGGGACTACAGGGAGACTCTGTTTCAAAAAGACCAAAAATGTTAGATAAATGTTTAATCTGATATAATTTTACTTGTGGATATTTTTGGTCCACAATGGATTACATCAAATGCAGAACATATGTGGCCTGCAATAGTTCAGTATATGAATATACAAGTAGTACTATAAAATTCTAGTTTTTTGCATTTAATAATTAAATTGTGTGATTTTTACCATGCTTTTGTTTACATTTCTCATATTAGAAGAAATGTTTGGAACGAAGTAAAGAAAAATAAGAAAGAAAATTCTTGAGTTGCAGATAACAGTGATGGAGAAAGCACAGCAGTATGGAGATTGGTAGAAGGCAAACAGACCAACTTTCCTGTGTTCCCACAATCCTGTGAAATGAAGAAAACTTAGACAAACCTAGCTTTAATGCCAGTTCTGCTGTTTTTATAGACAGAACAAGAAAAAGACTACAATTCTACATACTACGGTTCCAAATACTTAAGATTAGAAATCACTGTAATATACAAGTGAATGCTTTCTACCTCTTTAGAGAAATTACTTCACAAAATGTTTTTGACAGTGCTTAATCATCTGATTAATGAAAATTTGATTAAGTGATAGCCCGAAGTATTTTAATATACTTCTTTTTCCCTCCAAGTAGCTTTACACTCATAGATTTATCTATTCATTTAACAATAGGCGATATTACTCTGCAATAAAACAATGATTTTGTAGTCTTTTCTTAGGAATGTCTAAATAAAGGTGTCCAAAGCTCTGATTTAGTATATGAACCATTGATATGTCCCCTCATGGAAAACATACAGATGCCCTCCTGTGTTCTCTTGAGTCTTCCACATTACAAGCAGAACTCACAGAAATGTGGTTAATAGACATTCAACATCAGCATAAGATGAGAATAATTCTGACTATGACATTTTTCTTATTCATGTATTTCAGTCTAAGGAACAGCTGCATTTGGGGGTGTGAATCAGTTTGATCCATATATGGGAAATTTTTACCTCTTGTGTCCATAGTTATATTTATAATGAAGACTCTCCCATATTTTACTATTTTTATTCTTAGTTACAAAATCACTGTAATCAGAATAAATAGAGATAATGACAGTGCCTGACCTTTGAATTGGTATTTCTGTCAAATACCCACTGGAGATATTGATTAATTAGTCAATATCTATCTCTCCTATGTTTAACAGCATTATCCATTCCTAGTGTGACCATGGAAGAAGGAATGGATATAAAGTACATTAATACAGAACCACTTTGGAAATCTTTTTTCTCTCTGCTCAGGAACTGTCATCAGAGCTTTTTCTTTTATCAATATGTTGCAACGTGTGTGCCTCTATGAAAAAGCAATCTCATGGAAACTATGAGTCAGGGTGCATGACTTTACTTCCTGCATTCTGGAGGTGGAGAAAGAGGAATCAGTAGTTGAAGGTCATCATTGGCTACATAGGACATTAAAGACAGCCTGAGCTACATGAGGAGAGAGAGAGAGAGAGAGAGAGAGAGAGAGAGAGAGAGAGAAAGAGAGAGAGAGAGATTTATTGAATCCAGAAATACATTCAGTGGGAAAACTTTCAGATAATTTAGCTATGACAGTTTTTTGAAACTTTTGTCAGAATCTGTCCTAAGGGCACTGTTTAAACACACATTTCCCATGATTTCCTGAGAGCCATAGTCTGTACAGAGTACTCTGCTGGCAAGTGAATATTTCAGGCAAGCATGAGCTGTCTGAGATTGTGACTTCAGACCCCTGTGAATTACATATCTAATGAACTGGGTTGAACAAATTGAGAACTGTTAGGACTCACGTTTTATTCTCAGAATAAAGTCACTAACTAGAGTCAGGAAAAATTGTCTTTCTCTCTGAATCACATCTTCATATCCTCTGTCCTAAATATGTTATTTGTTTGTTGGGTTTGTGTCTAATATTGTTTTGTTTATTGGCTGGCTCCAAAGATATTCTGAAATATAAGTATATTATTATTTAAGAATAGAAAGTTCTTCATTCATCTTTCTGCAACTGTAACACAGTGTTCTAGAAGAATATTTACCTAACACTGCATAGTGGGAAAGAAGCTACAAAAATTAAAAAGATATATAATGTGGAAAATTGTTTCTCCTTGGTATATTCCAAGTGCAAAATTGTATTTTAAAAAATTTCCCAATTGAATACAAATAAATTTGAAAATTTGAAATTCATGTCAATGATAAAATAAATTTTAGGAGATAGAAATAGGATACTATGATTTCAAAATATCTCAAAAACAAAAATCTTTGTGACTACCAGACTTACAAAAGGGAGATCATAAGATAAACCTTTATTTTTAAAAGACAAATATCATCCTTTATAATCCTAGTAACATTTCCAAATAAATATAAATTTACCCATAAAAGGTAAAGTTTACTAGATTTTATTAAAAAAAATCAAAATAAATTTAAACAACCAATCCTATAAACTGTTTACATAGCTGCTGCATATATCACATATTTTCATGTGATGATTGGGATCAGAAGTAAAGAGCAGTTAAAATAGAGATTTGAGACGATGAAAAGGCTAGAAAGCAATATAAGGAAGGAGGGTTTTCTTCAAAAATTATTGAAATCATTGTATTGGGTCATAATTAGTTTCACATGTGGAAGAAATTCTTTCGTTGCTATATCTTAATCTATATGTGCATAGAAGAGACTCATAATAAAGGTTTTCTGATGTATACCATGTTTGAATACATTGTAGCTCATGTGTCCAATCACCTCTTCCAAGAAATTTGGGGAAGTGAAGAGATTCACTTGCCAGGTGTTTCACCATGTTTTTTTTTTTTTTTTTTTTTTTCCTTTTTCTTCCCTTCATGGGAGACTGGCATCGGGACCCTCTGAGGCCCCAGGGCTAACAGACAACGTAAAGCATCCTATGTAAATTTTGCAGAGTTTATATGACATTTCAGAGGGGATGACTTACAAAGAAATGGCTTCTCATAACCCCCTTGCCATTCAAGCCAAACAGAGCAACTCAGGGATACCCTGCTGTTCCCAATTGCTCCTGGAGTTCCAACATGACTGTGCTAACTCTTCGTTTGCTCACACTCCATATCTCAGTGGGCTTGGAAGAATGAGTAATTTTTGGGCTACACCAGGATGTTAATAAAATCATTGGAGCATAAGATTAACATGTATAGCAAAATAACATAAAAGTTTTACAAAAAAAGGACTGCACACACATGAAATGTACTCATCAAAACAACTTATAGTAAAGAACAATTTAAAGCAAAAACATAAATACGTAAGTAATCATTATTTGTAAAACCTATTACTAAATATTAAGTAACTTACAGAATAATTACCTAAAATATTTGTTAACTATCACTATAAACATCTTCTCTACCTATCATAAATATGAATAGGTAAATATAAAAATAAAGATAATGAACAAATTAACTAATTATGAATAATTACCATAATGGGGATATGATGTATGTGTGTGCAGATGTTATATGTACAAATCTGAGTTCTGAGAAAAATATTATATTTCTAATATAATATTAAAACACATTTTATCAGAAGTAAAGTAAAAATAATTCTGTCAAAGAACTAACTTCAACTATTTTTGTTACTAAGAATTTTTCTATGGAAAACCACAAACCTGGGGGCATGTGACTGCATTTCCAAGATTTCCATGCACCTCAGTACTTCTCAGTATTCACTAGTATGTGATCATGAAGCTGCTTTTTAGATGTCTTGACTGATTCTGTACCCCATATTTCACATAGCTTATATCTTGAAACATTCACACCTTACATAATTGGTACAGTCCCATAATGTGATATATTAAATTAGTGATTCAAATTGCCTTTTAATGATCATTTCTGTGATTAATATATTTATGTAATATATGTTTGTTATTTCAACACTGTCATACATGCATATGTATTTTAACTAAATACAAATTAAAAAAATTATCCTTGGCAATGGTATGTTGACTTAAAATTCTCACAGAGATTCTTTTCCATATGTCTTCATTTTTCATCTGTGAAAAATGTCATATGGCAATTTTCTTCACTGGAAGACCAAAACTTGTATATTTGAATTTGTTAGTTTTAAAAGAAGCATACTTAAAATAGGAAAAGGAAACTCTGAAGATTCCAGGTGCTTAGTTTATAAGTGAATTTAAATGCATCCGGTTCACACACTTTAAAGTTTTAGTTAGAAAAAAAAAAAACATAACTTGGAAAACCATTCCCCAAATAATTTCTACACCTTTATATGAGAATCATCTTATCTGAATATTTAAATATGACACACAGTTACAGTCCAAGTAAACTATTGATGATTTTCATTGGGATGAAGTGACTATAGAAAATGATAGTGAAATTAGTAACATTACCATTGCATTGATGGGGGTGTTAGTGTTCAGATACAGAACAAGCTTATTCATGAACTTAAAGCAGTTTACATTGGTTTTCATAGGACACCTGTCTTGGGTCTTATATATGCTAGTGAAATCCCAATGTTATATGAATCAGTAGTTACAGGTATGAAATAAGTAGCATTAATAATAATTTTGTTCAATATTATTTTTTCTTTGTAACACAGTAAAGAGCAAAAAAGAAAAATTCTTTGAAAATTTGTAAAATATTTAATAGAATAAATATTAAATATTTTGAAATAAGGGAAATAATTTTCCTTGAAGTAGATTATCATCTAGGCTATGCATATTACAAGGTAAATGTATTTCTGAAAATTATCATGTCTAATATTAAATGATGCAGAAAATGGTTGTCACCCAAGTTCTCTCGGGGTCTCTTGAGCTATCAGAGAAACCATATGACATATCTTTATGTGAATTTATTGTAGTGTATACTGTTGGGGGGGTGACTCACAAAGAAAGAAGCACCCGGTGCCTACCTCTGAGCCATGGCTCAGAGCCCACATTTCCAGATCATGAGCCTGCCATTCCAGATCGCTCCTGTGCCTGCCCATAGTCACCTAGCATTTGCCCAGGCCTCCTGGGCTGCAGCCTTGCCCCAGTTCGGTAAATGCAGGGCCCAGCCACCATGTGCCTTCCTGCCTCCTGTCCAAGATGGAACAGAAAACCACTCCATCCGTGGCTAACTCTCCACCGTCAATTCTCTGTAGCAAGCCCTGCCCCTCGAAACAGGCCGCTTAGGACACAATGGTATTACTTCACCATAGGAAAAATATCTTGCATGTTGTATATACGATAAATATAGCTATGTATATCATTGATTGAAAGAATAAATTGATCATTATATTAACAATGTGAAAATAAAAATTGTCATATATGCAATTGTTTATATATATAATTTTATGTATGTGTATATTTATGCTCACTTCATTTCAGTTTACTTGAATAAATTTCTAGAAATCAGACCTATATGGAGAATGCAAATGTGAAAAGACTAGTTTGAAATTTTACCTTAGAATTATCCTTCATGTTATTGCATATGTCATCTTCTTTGTTAAGTATATGATTTATTATGCATATGTGTGTATGTGTATGTTACATACCACAGTGAAACAGTACTGTCATATTACCTCTCATGTTGAAGAATGTGGACTTACTAAGGATATCATGTTCTTCCTTTTCAGCTGAGCAAACTATATATTGTCAGACACTATTAAGATAGAATATGCTTTCAGTTATGACATTAATAGTATTGTTTAATGTGCATCAGTGGATTATAAATTATTTATTACTAGTAGAAAATAATTTTAAGAAAGTTCATAATCCACAACATGGTCTATAAGCAAAAGTTTAATTTGTTCTAATGGAACTCAAAGGAGGTAAAAAGATTGAGAAGCACAATGATTTCAAGCCAAATTTGAGAAGGAAGATAGTTTTTGTAATTGCTCTTAGACCAAGATTGGTCATGGTAGTTCAAACTATATTTTTAAAATTTGTTCTCCCAAGAAAGAATTAAAAAGAATTTTGACTTTTGAGCTACTGTGACCAAATCCTAACCATACACTTTCACACTGTTGACTTTTCCTCTATGGCATTTGTTTAAGTCCTGGGGATTGATTTTTCTACACTGTAAGTATAGTAAACACAACTCCTTCACATTGATACATTTTTAAAAAATTAAAACATGTTTTATAGATATTTGTTTATTCTAATAACTAACTCTAACTAGACTAGTTCAAAACAAAGATTTGGAAGAAAGATTAGTAGAAAATATTTTTATCATTAGTATCATGCAACTAAAGACATAACTGACAGATTTTATTTGGTTTTCCAGCTCTCTGTGGCAATTATGCTGTAATTGTATGGTATGAAAACTGCTTTTAGCCTTAAAGAACAGTTTGAAGATATATATTCTGAAGGATGTGTATACCAACATAAGTCTTAAAGAGCCCATGCTGGTGATTTCAGATTGATTTTTTTCTGTTCTATCCACATTATAAATTCCTATTAAGGCCTGAAATCCTAAAACTACAATTGATGACAATTACAAGGCTGTAATGGAGTCATTGACAGTGTCTGAAATACAGACAGAATTCTTCAGAACAGATTTAAATACTGTTACTGATTATTTAGTAATTTCTTTCAAATGGGGGTAAGACACTTTTAAATAATTGATAAAACTATGTATCTGATTTATGGATGGGCCTAGAGTATATATATATATGTGTGTATATATATGTATCTTTATATATTATATATGTACATGTTATATACATGTATGTATATGTGTGTTCTTTTTAAATTTATATTTTATTTTTGACAATTGCATACATGAGTGTTGTCTTATTATTATTTCCATAACTCCCAGTCCTCCACTAACTCCTCTCATGCCTCATACTCCATCACAATTTCTTGACCTCTCCTTAGGTTATTATTGTTACTTGTGTACATTTATAAACATACATATATATGCACATACATACATATTACACATATATGATGCATTCAGTCAATTTAGTGATATGTGTACCGGTGTTTAGTGATGCCCATTAGGGATAAGATTACCTCTCAGGGAGCTGGTTCATGGTAAGAGCTGATTCTCTCTCCCTCAGCATCAGTTGATAGACTGTATCCCTTCATCTTGAGGTAGAAATCTGTGATAATCCTCCCATCCACTTTGGCATGGCAACTGATATTTTCATTATGCAGATCTCGTTAGACTACCATACTTTGGAGATTTCATTGGTGCGGCTTCCCTCTAGTTCACCAAGACAAATGTTCAAAAAGCATATTTCATGTAAAATATAAAAATGTATGGAAAGTGAAAGAAAAGTAAAGGCATGAGAAGGCATGCTAAATTGCTATCTGCTGTGGATATGGATATTCAGGTAGAAATTTTCATAAAATAAAATGTTGCATTTTATTTTACTCTCTGAAAAATGGACTTAGCAGTGAATTCCATTATCAAGAAAGTCTGAAAGACTCAATATGAATGAAGTAATGCAGATCATCATGAGATGAATAGTTTCAAGTTTAAGTTCTAGGGTGTGATTTTTGCCAAAAAAATCCTCATAGTTCTATAAAAAATGCAGACTGATAATATAGTGTAACTTACTTGATGAATGTACAGAAGTTCCTAAAACCACACATGGGATGGAGGCTGGAATTTGTTTACTTCCTTTATTCGGTAGCCTATTACTTTCAACCGCCCTTTGTTTCTGTAGCTTATCTTTCATTATTTATTGAAGGCTTTCATGATCACATCAAACTTTTTCAGCCTAGCTCCAAATTTCTATAAAGTAGATTATCTAACTTTGAATTATATGAAGTGTCATTGTTCATTATTATATCAAGATACACGTAATTCAAAATGAAGTTTTGCGTGTCTATCAGGTTTAAAACAATATGAACACAGATGATAAGAAATGCATAAGGAATCTATTAAGACTCAATATTCTTTCTTCTATTTCTTGAATACAATGCCACATATTTTCAATATTATTCTTAGAACAGATTTTGTAAATGAATGCTAAATGAATTCTCTTCCGTGATTGCATTTGCAATTGATTCTAAAATAAGTAGCTCTGCTAATTCAATAAAGTAAAAAAAAAATCTATCTATCTATCTATCTATCTATCTATCTATCTATCTATCTATCTATCATCTATCTACCTATCTATCTATCATCTATCTATCTACACCTGGTGGCTGGACACGACTTAGCAGAAAAGACCATGTACTTCTCTTATTGATGACCCTCGTTCTGTCCCCAGCAACATGCTTGATAATTCCCAAACACTCTTAACTCTAGCTCCACCGGGATGCGTCGTTTCTGTCTCTGACCTGGTGAATACCTACACTCACATGTACACACACCCTACCCATCAACCCATCACATACAATTAAAATAATAAAAGAAATTCATAAAATTGAGCAAGGATTTCACTGAGTTTTATAATAGTTTGCATTTGTAAATGAACTCTTTTCTGAATGTTAGTGATTATAGATTCTTTATGTTCAACCTAACTCATAATGAACCACTTCCTTAAATCCCCATTTGCTTTTAAAGTCCATCCACTAGAAAACATTTGACAACTTTTGATGCTTGAATGTCCAGTGTCTGTGCTTCATGTCTTTCTCATTCAACCCCATGCTAACAACGGTTCACTGTCAAATGTCTTGAATGAAACTTGATAATTAAATAGGAATATCTGAATCCTTCTCTCTCTCTCTCTCTCTCTCTCTCTCTCTCTCTCTCTATCTCTCTCTCTCTCTCTCTCTTTTGAGACAAGTCTTACTATGTAGACCCAGATAGCCTGGAGCTCACTATGCAGATCATCCTAGACTGACCTTGATCTCACACTGATGTGTTTGCCTCTGCCTCCAGAGTGCTGGGATTAAAGAAATGCATCAGCACACTCTGCTGGAGTTCCTCCCCTCCCATGATTCCACCTAGCTATCAATTTTCTACAGAAAAGAAAATTTTGTTCTGAGAGAAATAGTCATTTCTAGGTACTGTCTTAAAAGTAATAGTGAAAAGGAGTCCAAGAACACAGCACAACAAGGTCTTAAATTAGCGTTAAGGTGCATGAATAAAATATTTACAGCATAACTAATGAGATTTGATACAATGAGAATCTACTCAAATGTTCATCAACAAAATGCTAATGATTTGTAAAAATTTACCATATGTTATTTTCTATATCACACTATCCACAATATGAATGAATTGAACAAAAGATTTTGGAGTACCAAAGCATTACAGAGTACATGGTATATTTGCATAAAAAATCAAAGCAGACAAATAAAGCTTAGGTGGTATAAGAAACCAGAGGGAAATGTATCAGTCAGTCAAAAACATACTGAAGAATGCACTCGTGTGTGTGTGTGTGTGTGTGTGTTAGACCATAATGTTAGACAGGGGAGACCTGTCCTTGAGTTATTTGTGAAGGTCATCCAAGAGATGCCCAAAATAATACAGGCTATTGTAATAGACCTTTTTTACTTCCCAGAACCTGAAGTTAAGTGCATACTTGAAAACACAGGACTTGCAGCAATGGAGCTGGAACTGATCTGGAAGCCGCCTCCCTAAAGACTAGTTCTCATAGTATGAGAAGAATTATGCAAATTTCCAAGGGGGAAAAACAATCAGTGATCCCATTCAGTTGAAATATGAACCACAACAATGACTGGTCCAGAAAATAATCTCTACTGGTACAGTAATGGCACTTTTACCTGGGGGGTAATCAAAAGTGGTTTAATTGGATTATGGGTATGTTAATTTATTCAGTTTTGATACTGTATAAAGTTATATACTTAGGACAGATATACATTTCTATATGCATATCATTCCTCCAAAATAAATAGAGCTATGCATGAGTGTGTCAGTGTAAATAGTGAACGTGAAGAAAAGTGATTTTTCTCATTAAAGATTGGCTATTCATATTTTCTGATTTACATAGTGATACGTGTGAAGTTCAATACAATTTTATCTCTTATGTAGCCTTATACATTTACCAACAAAATTAATATTTAAGAAGTTCTTTACTACAACTATACCCTATTTTACCTTTTATAATATAACTTTTTTTGCTGTTATAACATTTAACTTTTTTTTTTGGTCCTCCTTTACCCTTCCCTTGATTTCTAATCCCCATGAAGCACAAATGTGTGCCCCAGTTCTAAATATCATCTTTGTAATTCACATATTTTCCATGTAAACTTGTATGGGGACCACGGGATTAAAGAAAATAGCCAATCTCAAGGTGCTGCTGTCATCCAGCTGTGGAATGAAAAGGAAAGGAGTCGTAGGGAAAGAAGTAAGATGGATGATCTAAAGAGAGATGTGTCAGTGGTCAACGGTAGGAAACTGTTTCTGGAAAACCAGAGTGCTTATGCACTTCTGTAATTTCCTCACTCAAGATTCAGACTGAGATCAGCCAGACCTACATGATGAGACCCTAACTGAAGAAATAAAGCAAAATGGAAAATTAACTCCTTTTGGAGACAAATTCCAAGAATTTCACAAGTTTGTATTTGAGACTAAGTCAGACTACTTGCTGTGAGCCTTGGTGGAAGTCCCTGGAGTGAGGATTTGTTTTATTTGATGCTAATATACTTTGATAGAGAATTCTTAGATGCACTCAGAAATTTCTATACTAAAAATTATCTATTTCCAGAATATAAGTTAAATTTCTATTTGTACATGAAATCAAACTTCACCTCTTGTTAGCAAAACCCGGTGCCTGTTTGCAGTATGCTGAGATACTAAGATTGTGTATCTTTTGCGAAGAAACATTTTATAATTAACTGTTGCCATAAACTGCCATGAAAATACTTTTATTCAGTGTGTTCCATTAGTGCTGTGTCTGCTGTGAGCCTAATAATCAGGACTCCAAATACTTGGCAACAGAAAAGGGGAACAAAGTAGCTTTTGTAGTGTATTTTTAAATGAATGTCATAAAGAAAGCACCATTTCATTAAGTGCTCGAAGAGAGACTCTAGAAAATATTCAGTTAGAGAAGCCCAGTTCCCATGTGAGTCCTGTCACTCCACAGTAGATGAGTTTATTTTTCATGGTATCTGAGTTTGGCACTACTGAGTTGTTTGCCTTGTCACCTTAGGCAAGCTTGATGGTTAATGGGATTGATAATAAGATATACAATCAGTTATGGAGAGCTAAACTAGCTTGGATTAGCTATGACCAAAATCAATTACTACAGCCCACTGGGCCATAGAAATCAGGATAGGTGTTTTTCTCAGTTCTGTTCCCAGTGAGCAGCTGAAGTCAGTCCCCAAGTGGAGAAAATATACCAGCAAAATTGATGCTAATTAGCACCTATGTTGGCAGTCAGAATACAGACACAGAAGAAAATTTTCAAATGAGCCTTGTTCAGGGCAGTAAAAACTTGTGTCACTAAAATTAGCCAAGTATAATAAACAGCTTTCCTTCAATTTTCTGAAAACTCATATTCTTCACTTATCAACATATCAGAGGAATTTTGTGATTGATGTGTACAGGTTTTGAATTCCATTTATTATCTAATGATATTTACTTCAAAATATTCATAATCAGCAAACAGTGCAAGCACAGAAGGTTTCAGACTTTCTATACATTTCCTATGGCAAATGCTTCCTCATAGATTAGGACTGACAAGTTGCTGTCAATCAACAGACTAGTCTTTTGCCTACCACAGTACATAATTATATTTATTATGACTTAAAATTTATGCTTTATATCTTTATTTCTCAATACTTTGAGCTTAATGGAAATCAGTAGTAGCAATATAACTAATTATTTACAGTTAAATGTGAATGATTCTCATATTGTTTCCTGAGTGTAAATTGAGTCTTAAAAAATTTGAAAAAGACTGCAAGAGTTGTTCAATTTTGCTACTTAAATTATCAGTTGAATTTAATTAGCATTCTAATCTAATATTTTATGGCATTGTTTTCCAAGAAGAAATATAACTCATGGTGAAATTACATTGTTTTATTTCAACAATATCATTACTGAGATAGACCGCTTCATTGAAAACTGACTTTCTTTTGGAAAAGTCATACAATTTACCTTGTGCAATTCATAACTGTCGTGCAAGGAAGAACTAATGTCTAAATTCAATCAAATATTTATGCTACCATTTTTCTTTGAAGACAGAATTGTCAATGGAGTAATATTGGAGGAAGCAGCTGGTGTGACAAGACGTATTTCATCGATTGTGGTGATGTCTGTTGTTGGCATGTGGGTGCTTTCAGATTAAGAAGCAGCATATAGGACAGGGCCCTAGGAGGGAAGAAGTAATGGTTTAAACTGGCTGATAAGCTTACCTGTTTATAGTGCATAGTAGGTAACGGCAGTATCACACATTCTAACATAGTAACTTTTATGCATGAAACAATTTCTAAGTCTTCTCTTGACAGCAAAGCCCTAAAGAAATTTCTTCTCTGCACAATTTTGTGCCCTTCATAACAAATGCAGAATTTAAAAAACAATGTACCAATAATAGTATGTCTATAGTAGAAGAATAAGATTGTTTCTTGGCACCTATGGAGTACTTCTTAGGTTTTTTTCCTTCGAAGAGTCTCAGAAAATAAACCAGATGTTACTATTAACCAAAGTTTAAAAAAAATGGACATTTGACAATATTTAGATTTAGAAAACAAATTGCTTTTTCTTATTGTTTTGTGACAAGTGGTTAAGATTTTTCTCAGAGCACCTGTAAATGGACAATTATAATAGAATAAGTAACAGATACATTTAACGTTGTGGAAATTAGTTTGCTTTTTTACTCAAAGTAATGGATAGGTATTGATAAAATAAAAAGTGATCATGATAACAGTTAGTGCATTTCATGTAATTCTGCCTGTCTTTGTACTTAGTGAGGTATGCCAAATGGACATAAGAAGCAAGACATGAGCTTTCTTCAGTGGTTTCCTTTCCTATGTGCTTCTTATACATGTGTCTTACTGCAATCTAGTACAAGCAATAAAAGTACCTATTTTTTATACCAACGAGAGCCCAGCATTAGGCCATTCTTATATTTATCTGGAGTCAATTAATCATGAAAAGTTCTATACACAGACTTGTTAGAGACTTCATTTATACCATATCAAAATGGCATTGTGTTTATTTGTTAAAACATTTACTTATTAGTTTGAACTGTGTAAAAATAGCAGCTAATATATGGACACTTGGTTGCCAGACACCAAGGTGACTGTCTCATCTCTTGGCTTTCATTCATTAAAATAGTTTTAGTTTGACAAACTGAAGAATGTAACTTAATGCACATTTGCCTACTACCTTTGATTGTTTATTGCCTAATAACTTTATCCTTAAAAGAAATACTAAGTATTTATATGTGTGTTACACAGTGTGATAAGTAACTCTGAAGTGAAGTTCTGATCTGTACTATAATAGTGAGAACAGGGGAGAAAGACATTCAGCAATTGTCTAGAAGAAAATCTGGTTTCATTAGTTGTGAAAGTAGCAGAGGTAGATCTGAGGTTGAGATCACTATCTAAGGAAGGCCCTGAAAATTAAGGATGGAAAACATAAAAGAAAGGCTGAAGTTAAGCTACAAATAGATTAGGGACAAATATGGTGGCACATGTCTTTAATCCCTCAGGAAAGGAAGGCATGCAGATTTCTATGATGTCGAGGCCAGTCTACATAGGGAGTTCTAGGCCAGCTGGAACTGCAGGGAGACCAGCCTCAACAAAACAAGAAAAGAACAACAGCAAAAAGATTAGGATGTAGCAGGTTATCAGCCAGTCTTACAGAGAATGTCCAAACAGACAAAGGAAAGATAAAGGGGATTTTCATTCTGCAAAGATGTTTACCAAAGGAGGATATGAACAGGCTTTATTGATATGTTTTAAAGTATATATGTGTTCTTCAAATTACTTAAGAGTAATATTTGATAGTGATTGATTAAAATTGAACTGAAGAAAGTACATGCCTATGAAATATGTAGGACATTTACAAAATCCCAAATTCTAAAGAT
>NW_008338715.1:7242041-7245107 GCF_000622305.1 Nannospalax galili | reverse complement strand
TATATATTATATATACATTAACTTTAGAGCAATTAACTTAATGTTATATAGTTGGAAAGTAGGAGAGTATAATGTGATACTGGGGACTGAACCCATGTAAGTACACATACAATTGATCTAAACTCCTAGCTCCCCCATTCTCTTTTCTTTTCATTTTTAAATTGTTTTTATTTTATGTGTATGGACGTATTGCCTGCATATATGTAAGTGCAGTGGTGCCCTGCAATGTCCACAGAGATCAAAAGTGGACATCGGATTCCCCTGGAATTGAAGTCATGGACAGTTATTAGCCACCATGTGGATGCTAGGAATTGAACCTGGGTCTTCTGTAAGAGCAGCCAGTGCTCTTAGCCACTGGGCCATCTCTCCAGCTGCCTCTCCCATTGTATTCTAAACTTACCTAAGTTTATTCTTTTATATTTATTAAATCATCAGTGTAAATGTACTGCGGACCTCCAGGTTGATATATAGAATGTCACTTTTTGGTCATAAGATTATTTGAAAATATCATCATATGCTAGGCTGTATTGGCAAGTAACTCTCTCTTCTTCTGCACCCCTCTTGCTAATTTCCCCAAAGGCTGTTGTTTTGTCTCATTTTCTGCTTTGCTATTCCAGATCCTTTAAAGTCAGAGTGGCCCAAGACTACACCTTTTTTTGTTTGTTTTGTTTTGTTTTGTTTTTGATGTTGTTGTTTTTTGTTTTTTCTCTATTACACACATTTTTCTTTTTGTCTTTTTGAGACAGAAACTACCTGTACCCTAGCTGGCCTGGAACTCAAAATATATACCAGGCTGTCCTCGATCTCACAAAGATCCACCTGCCTCTGCCTCCCAAGTGCTGGAATTAAAGACATGTGCCACCACCCCTAGCTATCATTGCACACATTTAAAAAAATAATCTCATCTGCTCTGAAGACTTGTAAATATTGCACTTTTCCTCATATACTTTACAACAGGCTATCCAAGTCTCCTAAACTATTCCTCTGCCAATTTGATATCTCTACAAGATTTAATAATAAAATATCAGTCTAACTCAGTATTCATGCCACTGAACTCAACGCCTCTGAACTTTGCTTCTCCAACATTGATAATAATCAGTGTTGATGAGAGGAAATCCAGCTTCACATCTTGATATGGATATTTGCCACATGGCTTCTCCTCCCAAACCTAGAAAGCCAAGATCCATGTACATTGGAGGGCCTTCTGCAGTTTGTTCTCTCCTACCTCCTCTCCTGCTGTGACTCTAATCTTAAAACTTGACTATTTGGGGGCTGGAGAGATGGCTCCGTGGTTAAGAGCACTGACAGCTCTTGCAGAGGACCCTGGTTCAATTCCCAGCAACCACATAGCAGTGAATAACTATCCTTAACTCCAGGACCAGGGGAATTTGATGCTCTTTTCTGACCTCCACAGGCACTGCACAACATGGGTGAACTTACATATAGGCAGGTGTGCTGGATCTCTTTAGTGTCAACTTGACACACCTGGGTTGAGGGAGCCTCAATCGGGGAATTGCCTCTATTGGACTGGCCTGTGGCCATGTCTGAAGGGCATCTTCTTGATGAGTGATGTGGGAGGGCCCAGCCCACTGTGGGTGGTGCCACCCCTGGGCAGGTGGGTCTGTGTTGCATAAGAAAGCAGGCTGAGCAGGAGCCAAGGGGAGCAAGCCTGTAAGCAGCATTCCTCCATGGCCTGTGCTCCAGCTCCTGCTTCCAGGTTCCTGCCCTGAGTTCCTACCTTGGGCTCCCTGATGAACTGTGACCTGGGAGATGTAAGACAAATAAACCCTTTCCTCCCCAAGTTGGTACTGGTCAGAGTGTTTTGTCACAGCAATGAAGAACAAACTAAGACAGCAGGCAATACAGGCATACACACAAATATAAAAATAATTTTGAAAACTATGTTTCATTTTCATACATTTCACAGTCTTGTCTTTTTTATCTCTTTCTGGAATTACTGTCCATCAGTTTCCCCATTTCCTTCAAGGTCTTTGCTGCTCTTCTGGCCCCTATTCTACCTCCCACAGGCATATGTCCCTAAATACACATGTCTACATACACATGTCTAAATACACATGTCTACATACAGCATACACAAATGCAAGTAAATAGGATGGTGCAGGAAGCCATGGTATGGTGTGTAAAATAAATACCAGAAAATCGTTGTAATTGTGTGGGTAAGCAGAAGTTCAAACTTGTAGATAGCTGCATTTACAATGCTGTAAAACAGAACAGAGATGTTAGGAATTTGAGGGGCTTTCCCCTTTGTGAATTTCTTTGTTAAATATTCTTTGAGAACTTGATACAATGTATTGTAAAATGACTAAAAATTTAAAATATTTTTTAAGAGAGAAAGGCTTTATTTTGGCTCATGGGCAAGTTCCAGTCCATCTTGGTGGGGAATTCCTCTAGAATTCCATGCAATGTATTTTAATCGAGCCCACCCTCAAGTTCTCAAATATCTACCTCATCTTAATGCCTCAATATTGTGTCTTCTTATTTTAAATAACTCATCCACTCCAGTGTGTGATGCTAATTTATTCCTGGGTGTATAGGCATTAAAGTGTTAGCATTCTAATAGGAGCCAGACCCTTAAAGAAAGTTGACTCTTCCTCCCAAGAATCCATCAAATGTCCAAAGGTACTCATTAAAATGTAGGGATTCTCTTATCTAAAGGAGTATTGACAACTGATTGCTGCCAGATGAAGAACAGCTGACCCTCCTGAAACAAGACCTCTAGATAGCCTAACTAGATTCACTGGATGGACAAGTAGTGGGGAATGGCTGGGGTGCAGACAACACAGCAGGCAGTAGCAGGGATATCAGAATATAAGGGCTCTAGTGGGGAGAGGAAGTCTATGGGAGGGTGCTATCTAGGAAGTGGGTGTATAGTTGAATAAGATGGTTTGGGATGTTCTGTGTGATATACACACACACAAAAAGTCAACATTTTAAAAAATGTATTATATTAGAGGAGGAAGCATGGCAATTTACATCATGCTAATTAGTAGAGGTGATAAACATTACCATTGAAATCTACCCGATGACTTTATAGACGTACTCAGG
>NW_008338715.1:7228196-7242011 GCF_000622305.1 Nannospalax galili | reverse complement strand
CGACTGACTAGTAATAATTAGATATATAGAGATTAAAAACACATAAACATCTAAGTGTTAACTGCACTAAAAATGAATTTTTCTGTATGAAACTGTGTATTTCTAAAATGAAATGGAGATCATTTTTAAAGGTTAAAAACTCATTCAATTTTACATCTTACAGAGCTTATGCTGAGTTCAATAATGTATAACTGTATTAATTCAACTGTGAACCTAGAAACTTGCACCCACTTGTGAAAGAGATGTACTTTTGCTCTGGAGTATATTACAGAATATATTACATCTGTAGTGATATGCTTCTTCTAATCATGTAGTTATTAAAAATTTAAAAAATAGTGATTAAAAACAATGTAGGGATCCTGAAACCCTACCCATTCTGCGCTAAGTTGACTGGCTTGGTCATGTTCAGGTCTCCTTCAGACAAAAACAGCTGTTACAAGTTTATGAAAATGATGGCCCTGCTATACAAAGAGAAAACTGATTTATCTCCAGTTCTCCCAGTCTTTGACTTGTTTTCCTTACATTACAGAATTTATGAGAATTCCATATGCACTAAAAATATCTGTTGGTAGGCATGCACTCTAGGCTTCCAGGCCGGCTGAGACCCCTCCCCGCCTCTGTCCTTATGACCAACTGAGAAATTACTCCTCCAAACTACAGTTTAGGGAATGATAATATTTGTTGGGCTTATTAAGAGCATATGATGTCAGTGAGGAGTTACTTACAAAGGTATGAACACGCTTTGGCCTTTCTTTTCCCTACATCTCAATTGCTATTTCCTGAACCTGTGGCCACTGGTACAAGGTAGTGAAGCACCTTCCTCTTCCTCCTCTCTTGCTCCCGAGGTGTCTCTCCTTAGTCCCTCCCCCTCATGCAGTTAAGGCTGATTGTTGGGTGGGAGGGGTGGCTGTCTCCCTCTGCCCCTCCCTTCCTATGGAGAGTCTTAGGGTACAACCAATTTGCACTGAGTGGGGAGGAGGGGAAACTAGAGAAGATATCCATCTGTTGCTGGTGATTCAGAGAATATGCCTATCCAACACTGTACTATAATTTTTTTTCTTTTATTTAGATCCCTTACCCTATCTACATGCCATCTTACTATCTCTGTCCATTTTATGTACTTCATTTTATATATTTCTCAAATGCCTTTGGTTTGGGTCCATCCACTGTAATATGGCTAACCTATAAAGAGTCACACATTTAAATAGTCTGACTCTCCCCCTCCCAGCAGCCATTAGTTTCTAACACTTCCTCACTTCCTCAGGTAGCAGTGGTGTTTCTTACGTACTTCCCCACATTTGTGCTGCAGTTTTGTCTGACTGGTCTTACATGGGACTTGTCCATGCTGTCAACACTGCTGTTAATTCATATGACTTACTGACCAGTTGTCTGGAAAAATGTTTCCTTGTGGTCATCTAGTACCTCTGTTGCTTTAATACTATAGTCATTTAACAAAATAATAGTATTAAGTTCTCTCATATAGCCTATTTCCTGTCTAGTCACAGATTTCTAGGACTGATAGTAAGGTCAGGTATGGGCTCCCTCTTATGAAATGGGCCTTAAATTCAGTTAAAAAATGGTTGGTTGCTCCTATAATATTCATGCCAATACTGCACTGGAGGGAATATCTTGCCAGTCCAATTGTAGCTCACAGGATTCACAGCATGGTAAGGCTGATGATTAATTTTCACTTTGGAATCATGCATAATGATAGAATATGCGAATTACAGAAGAGCCACAAGCCTCGTTAGGGAAAACCATAAATACATTAAAGTGTCTAGCTGCCCACAATACTCTCTCAAAGCTGAGCTTCCTAGAAGTTGAGCCACCTGCAGAAATCAGAAACCAGCACAGCTTCCTGCAATTGACTCACAGTGAGTCACCTGAAATACATACTCTCTAACCTGTGGAGCTTCCTGAAGGTTGTACAGTGTACAGCAGGTACCTACGCTTTGTGAACCATTACCTATGCTAGGGTGGGATTTGGGTGTTGCAGTTGTCTTTGTGTCATTTCTGCTTGTGTAAGTAACCCATCCCCCAAAGTATACTAAGTAATTCCAATAAAACTCATTGGTTCACAATGTTAAATTTTGGTAGTATACTTGTTTTGGTCTGTGCCTTCCTTATTTGGGGTGTGTAGACATGTATTCACATTGCCCCAGGAATAGTGGCACACAATAAGTCTATATTTTGAGTGGCATTTGAATGGGTTTTAAAGGCTTATATGAAATATAGTTGATTTTCAATTTACTGATATTGGAAAGTAATGTGGACATTTTAAGAGATGAATCCTGGGGCTGGAGAGGGCTCAGATGTTTAGACCACTTGCTGCTCTTGAAGAGGAATCTTGTTCTTTTCTAACACCTACATGTAAGATCACAGGAACCTAAGTCCAGTTTCATAGCATTTGATGAACTCTTGTAGCCTCCATTGGTACCAGGCATGCACATGCTGCACATACATAGATTATGCACATAAAATGTTCAGGCACAGAAAATTAAAAATTAAAAATTAAAAAGAGAAATGGGTACTAGTGAAAAATAATTAGGTCATTATTGTTACTATCCTAGGAAGGGATTAAGACATATTTCATGGGATTTTTACTAGTTCTTATGAGAAGGTTTCCAATAATCTAGCAAGATTGACTTCTCCCCTCTGTCTTTGTCTCCTATCAGAGTGGTACACACAGTGAGACTGAGCCAAGAGATTCCTTATGGTAGTTGATATGATTTTTGCCACCATGGTTTTTGACTACTCAAGACCATTAGCTAAAATAACATATATACTTTATAAATTACACAGCTACAAAGAATTTTGATATAGTGATTAAAATGGACAAATATAATTAAAGGTCTTGAAAGTGTTATTGTTTTCCCTGTCTCTCCTTTTATTTATTATTCCCAGTTGACAGCATTATACACAGTTCTTAAGTTGGAAAAGGAAGTCCAGGCTATATGTGTTTTAGTGTTTTCCTCCTTGCATTTGAAAAACAAAAATTCCCTTCTAGCCTATATAGAGCAGACTTTCTGCTTTCATTCATGGTTATGTCTAACCAATTAACTTTACAAAGTTAGCAAAGGGAAGGTGGTTGGGGATTTAGAGTTGCCAATCCAGGGAAGTGAGGGTTCTTATATCACTCACTTGTTTAGATTTACTGATAAATGGGTATCATCAACACAGACTAATATTTAATCATGATTTTAAAAAATATTTTTTATTTATTATTTTTATTTTATGTGTATGATGTATTGCCTGCATGCATGCGAGTGCACCCATGTCGTGCATTGCAATGGAGGTCAAAAGAGGGTTTCAGATTCATCTAGAACTGGAGTTAAGGATGGTTAGAAGCTGCCATGTGGGTGCTAGGAATCGAACCCGGGTCCTCTGTAAGAGCAGTCAGTGCTCTTAACTACTGAGCCATCTCTCTAGCCCCTCATCATGATTTTTAAATCCCAATAGACACACTACTTTTTCAGTGTTTCCACTTGTGTTGTACACTCTGCCTTGCTATGCTTCAACCTGTAGCATGTCTGCCTGGTCACCAAACTACATTTCCTTTAACCTTTAGAACCAATAACAACAATAACACTCTAGCTTTTGACTTATGTAAGTTACTCCTTTTCTATCTGTTTTGTTTAAATCAGTATAGAAAGTTGGGTACCATATGCTGAGCACCTTTAAAGACTCATCCTTTACACCTGACTTTTATCTGATAACTTTCATTTCTTCATATGTCACTAATTCATAGGCAGTAAAATGTTTCCTGAACATGCTTACTTCCTTGTCTCCTCAAAGCTATCACTTACAGAAAACTATCGTTTCAACCAGAAAAGCAGCTGACAGTGTGAAACTGAGTTTTATTTGGACAACATTATTCATTGTAAGTTAACATCAAGTTCTTAATAAATACCTATGGCCAGTATATTTAGTCATGCGATATAACTGTATGGCAAATATCTTTCAGTAAGCACAAGAAAAGTGTTAAATTATTAAGAGTCCAGGGGGGTGATCAGTCAAGAATAGGTCCAAACTCTGAATGCCATATGAGATAAATCTTGGTGAGATTTGATAGGCTGCATATAGATTACCATGTATTCATGAAGGCTTTCTAAAATGCAAAGTAATTTAAACAATATTTTATTTATTTTTTTATATTTTTCATCATAACTAATGCAATTAATGGTGCATGAAAATACACAAAATACACAAATTACAAAAGCATACAATCAATGAGGAGTGAAATAGTTTATTACATTTTTTCTCAATATGAAAACCTTTATTTAGGACATATGACAGGAATAATGTCAATTTCATCTGAGAAATCATTTCCAAAATCTTAAATAAATGAAGCTATACATTTAATAGCTACAAGCTGGTCCTTGCTATCCTATCCTGCTATCAAATAAGCACAAACTACTCACAGAACCATATGCATTGATATTATTTTAAGTGATTTTTATTCCACTTATGCTGTGTGTTGGGTATATTGCCTATATTCAAACTCATCAGACTTGTAAATAGTTACTGTATTTAGGTCTCCCCTTTTGCTCCCACCTCCTTCCAGACTCTTATGTTGCTTTGCAGTCACAGGCTGGTGTCATTTCCTCGCCATGCTGTAACCTCCTGATGTACTGGTTCAATTGTAAATTACCGTTGTGTCCATGTAGCTTGATAGATAATAAAAAAAAAACCAAGCAGTATATTTTGTACTTTAACCATCCTCTTGACTTCTAACACTTAATTGGAACTGAGATTAAGAGGAAGTTGAATGATCTACAGCATTTCTTGAGAAGACCTAGAAATCTAGTTGGAGAAATATCTTGGTGCCAGAGAGAGGAAGAGAAAGTAGATATGAATTAATGACCCTGTAATTATTGCAGTGAACTCTTACCACATTTTCACTCTCTACAACCACAAGGTAGATTTAGTGTGAAATCTAGTTGTTTGAGAGCTTCTACAACTTGACAGCTGAATACATTTTGTTGACCAGACTATCACCTTATATGAAGCGAATCAATAAAGTTCAAATAAAGGCATGGACAATGCTGATCCATCTACAAATTATATAGTATTGCTCCACACTTCCCTGACAGGCATATGCTTTTATACTCCATTAAAGCAAGGAGAATAACTCTAAAGGTACTTTCAAATAAACTACAAAATAGGCCCCACTGGATTTACTGAGTGTCCTTTTCACACACATCAGTTTAATAGTCCATTTTCGAATTTTGACTGTGATGCTGTCTGGGTGACCCTACAAATCTGAAAACCTGCTTTTCTTAGGACTTTGAATGTCATATATGGTGTTCTGTTACTCTTCTGTTATTTGGTCATTAAGTTATCTACCCTAAAGCATCAAGAAAGCCCCTCTTCATACTTTGCATATAAAAAATTTAATAAAAGTACAACGTAAAATGTTGTGCTTCTCATTTATTTTGGAAAGATAAGAGGCCATTCACATGCACAGTGATGGATTATGCAAATAAGAAAAGGAAAAATGATGCCACATGCATATATTTTTATATATAATGTCTATACACTATATACTTATACATGATATTTGACTATGAATTCACACGCTTTTTAGATGATGCTGAAATTTTGGATGTCTCAAAGTCACCCCAAAACAGAGCAAACACATACTTAGTTAAACCTTGCCAACAAGGTGTTTGTCTTCTGGGAAGTATTCAGCATTTCCTTGGGAATTCTTAATCCAGTTCCTGGTGGGTTTTCAGATGCCTCAAAACCATAGGTGGCACCACCCTGAATGTGTCATGACACTGAATTCTGAGTCTGTCAAATCTCTGCTGGTTTTAGAGACACTGCATATCTCTTCCAGTAACACAAGTCGCACTTCCACAGGTGCTAGGTTTCGAAAATTTGCAACTTGATAAACTAGATGTGTTATAACAATTCCTAAAATAAATAAAGTACCTCCAACTCATTTCCCAAAATATGCCAAAATATTCCAGACCTGTGGTCGCAATGGCCGCCACTGATATCTGCCTTGGTTGATTTGCAAGTGTGATGTGCTTGCCATGCTAACTCACTCCAAGTATGAAAAGAAATAAAACAAAATGAAAGTTTTACCTGGTTCTCATCAAAGAGGCTTTGAATATTGTTCCTCCTGAGAAGGCTGCTAGCTACTGTGCTTTCATGCTAACCTTTATACTGAACCTCGTTCAAAAGCTTTTAAAATTCATTGATGATGTGCTATGTTACTCAGTCATTGTATTTTCTGTATCAGGAATCCCTGCTCGAGATTAAGTTACATTCACCTTAAGATTTATGTGAGGGAACAACGTGCCTCATGGGTAAGAACTTGTTCTAAGGATGTTGTGATACAAAGTTTTGTTGCAAGGAGGGAAGGTCAGCATCAGAGAAAAGGGTCATTGCTCAGAAAACGGTCCTTGATCTCCCTTGGCTCTTCCTTCAAACTTGCTGCCGTATGCTGCAGTCCACAGGCTAGTCCATGAGGAATGAAAGACACGTTTAAAATAAAAGCTGCTCTGTTCACTCAGGTATTCCCTACTTGAGAAATTGTGCACTTAGATTTCAGTTTTTTTTTTGTCAGAAGCTTCCACAACATTGATAAGGAAATCTATTAATATCTTCAGCACTATAAGGCAAACAACAGTGTCCTCAGTATTAATACTGGTAGAAATATTAATAGTTACAAGAAAATAATTGGTGGAAACAATATTTTGTCAGAAATCTTATTGAGTCATACTTTGGTGAGTACATCCTTTCCTGACTTCCGGTGTGAAAGCCTTGTCATCATTGGCTCTGGCAGGGTTAGTGGCATCACAAGTTGGCATCAGGATTTGGTTGCCACTTTGGTCAATGAGGAGAAGTAATAGTATCAATAGCAGCAATATCACAATAATTAAGAGGTAAAGGTGGATGCACTTTAAGTAGGTTTCATAGTACTATGTTGCAGTTTGGGTCTTAAATGTTGTACAAAGGAATATAAGAATTTACTAGCTTGGCTTACAGGATAAAGTTTAAGTAGTCAAGCAATGGCTGCCCCCACACTGGAGAGGCTGAGAATCCAGCAGTTGCTCAGTACACAAGACTGGATGTCTAAGCATTCCCAAACTGATACTGAAGGCCTGAAGGATTCCTGGATGTCTGCTATTCTTCAGTCTTCTTGAAATCTGAAGTTGGTTCTCCTATCAGTGAAGGAATGCCAGAGCAATAAAATGAACTAGTGAGTGAGATAGAAAGCAAACAGGCAAAAAGTGAAAGCTCCTTTCTACAATAATCTTGTATATGGGCTGCCCACATTTAGGATGGGTCTTCCAGTTTCAAACAATCTGATCCAGGAAGTCAGTCTCATTTCAGTTAATTCCAGATACAATCTGACAACCAAGATTAGCCATCACAAGTCCACCTCTTGTCAACTTGACACCCAATTTCATCTCCTTATGTCATGCTTAATTTCCAAATAAAAACAATGACAAGTTCTTAATTCTGCATAACATGATATAACTATCCCACATACAATCACAAATACATTGTATATTTTAGAATAGGTGGTAAGGTCCCTGTGAAATGCTTTGTCTTTTAATGTCTCATAACCTAAATATGATAATATGGAGTTATAACACTTAAGCACTTAATGCTTATCTCAGTTATATAATTTTAAAAAGGGAAACAAAACACAAATATCTGTTTATTATATGTGTATATATTGAAAAGCATGTTCTCACCAAAATAGGACAGAACTACTCATGTCAACTACAATCCTTGGTGTTGTAACTGGTCATTTGGCCTTAGCTGATCTTATAACTAACTTTCTCTACTGCACATTCTGTATTTCCTCCACCCTCACCAAGAACCTCTGCAGGCCTTGGCTCTTTCCTTGGAGGAGTGACCCACACCTTCCTCTCTGGAAGGTCTGGTTCATTTGTTATCTTACCTGGATTGGGTTGTTGAAGTTTCCCATTGACTTTAATCACAGGACATGGTAACACCAAAAGACACAGTAAAGAATATCTGAAGAATTGAACAGGACTAATTCTGATAAGTCACACTGGCTGATTACACTGTCCTATCATGACATCTAGAGTGAATGCCAACAAGTATTTGGTCAAAGGCTAGAGTCAAAGACAGCACCATTCTTTATTTAGTATTTATTGTCATTTAGAACACAATATATATCTTTAAATTAAAGCAAAGTCATGAGATCTTGTAGCTATTATTGCACATGTTAAAGAGACAGACCAGTGGTTAAAGTTTTGAATCCGTTGGAGCAAAATAGCCACCTATAGACAAAATATGGACAGCAAGAAAAACTACAAAAATAGCATAATGAAAGTGCAAGGACTTTGATGTACAAGACAGAGAAAGGTAAGCAGTATGAGAGGAAACCCCTGCTAGAGACTGCTCACACTGATCACAGGGGTACTGAGGGGGGCTTTGATGACAGAAAGAAAATTTGGATCATTATCTTAGAATTTTATTTGAGAAAAATTGAAATCCACTCATTGGTGTTTATGGAGGAAATCAGACAACAGAAATGTCGAGAATGCGATATCATGAAGCAGAGAGGATAGTAGAGTAGAACCATGAGAGATACGCCAATAAATATTCTATTTAAACATCATGATCAGATAAAAATTAAGTCATAAGTAAATATATCCCTGAGAAAACGGTATTTATAATATTACAATCATTTTATAACAATCTACGATATTAGTGCAATTCTTTTAAGTTACGTTATTTCTCAAGAGGGTTCTTAGTTTCATAAATTAAATGCATAAATTAATTCATTTTGAAAATGAGAAGAGTGCTTTGCAAACTAGGTATATGTTGCCAATGGGGAATAAAAGCAAATGTACAGACAAGGTCCACAGGGGAGGAAAATAGTCAGATAATAGAGCGAGGAAAAGGCTGGCAATCTTATCCAAGTTGAAACGACAGATGGGGGATAATTTTTGTGAAGGCTTACACAGATGGTTCGCCAGATGGATTCTACCAGGTTTGTACAGCTTATGTGTATTTTCCACTGCTTATCAGGGTAGGCAAGGCCACTTCTGTGCAGGCAAAATCTTTCCTTGGTTCAGGTTATTGAAATAGAACTCTGGAGTAAATTGCTAGTTGGTGAAATTTTATAAAGTATCTTTTATTAGCTGCCATTTTTAATTAGTCAGAGACCTGAAGATAATATTATTTTGAAGGCACTAGATTTCAGAAAGTGTCTGTAGGTCATGAATAGGAAAACAGTATTTGTCTTCATGTAGGTTAGAAGAGTTAAGAACTTTAATCTGAATTTCAATTGTTAATTGACTGTATCACATTTTAGAACTTTGGAATCCAACTCCCATTTCAATAACCCAAATGTAGTGTTAAATTAAAAATATAATTTAAAATGATTTTAAGAGTTAAATATAATATTGCTCTATAAATTTAATCTGCTTTAATATAATGTATTATATTTTGATTGACATTTATGCTAGCAAATATGTAATACTTATTAGCTTAATATGAAAGTAATTATTTTGAGCAAAGTGTTATAAAGGGGCTTTATGTATATATACACTGACTTTGAAATAAGCATTTGGAAAGGTGCATGGCCATTTGAATAGAATGGTACTTCTCAGGATGAACACCACTTAGATGAAAGAGGAAAGTAAGAATAAAGTGTGAAGAAATTATGTTTTCAAATAACTTCTCTTCATTAAAGTTTTATGGACAATCATGGGTTGCATTTTGCTTGGGCACTGCCCTTTCTGATGTTGCAAGATGAGATCTTGATGCAGGAAATTTTAAATTCTAACAGGAGAGATTTTTCTTCAAGTTTTTGTAAACATTGATATGCAACATCAAAGGTATGTCGTCTGTCAGGAAACACTACAGGGGTCTGGGAAACAATCACTCCAGGACTCATCAGATAACATCACTAAAGACAGACATATCAATAACAAAAAGTTTTATAAATTGAGAAGTTAATAATTGATAAATGCTCTTTTCCAGTATTTTTGTAAACATTATTTAATTTGAATCTGGCAAGGCTTCTCATAGTATATATAATCATTTCAAAATCCTAATTTACAAGTGAATAAATGTGTATTAAGATGCTTGATGACAAATGTAAACTCTGATACAAAGTAGATGAAAGTTCAAGTCCTGATTCTGGCTTATTCTATCAATAAAGATTGAGGGCACATCTAATAATGTACCAATGGGATATACCTCATGTTATTCTGTGGAGTTCTGAAATAGAATATGAAATAAGAAGAGTATAGATGCGAGTAAACTAACTAAACAAGCATGGGAAATGCTGCACACCTTCAGCCCTAGCACTAGGAAGGGTGAAGGAGGCAGAACTCTCAGATCACAGTCAGCCTAATCTACTGAGAAAGTTCCAGGTTCCAGCCAGTTGGGGATACAGGAAAACCCTTTATCAAAAAATCAGAAAACATGAATTCTAGAGGTTGTGTCTGTTTATGAATTCACCAAATTATGTCGAAAGTTTCAGATATTCATTTAACGATTAGTTTTGTATCCTATTTTGAGCACTGTTTTTAATGGAATTTATTTATTTTATTTGAATTTTTGAAGATTCTTTTGACCTTTATTTCTGGCTGTAAAATGGAGCAAGGGAAAAAATTTGATAATTTTGAATATATTAATCTCAAATGAAAAAAACATACCACATTCTCCCAATGAACTTCATATGCATATGAACTGAAATGCAAGCAATCTAAAGAACGTCTTTTATAAGATCCTAGTACATGCTGAATCACACAGTCCCCAGATTCTAGACTACAAGCATTTATTTAGAATTTTTTTTTGAGAACTTCATACATGAACATGATATTTACATAATTTTCACCCTTTCTTCTTTCCCCTCCAATTGCTATCCACATTATTATCATTCAATTTAGTGAAACTTCATTTGATATATATATATATACATGTATATGTATATTTTCCATAGTGATTTCCACAATAACCACCAGTTTGCAATCCCATTCATTGTCAATTATATTCTTTCTTTTTTCTTTATATAATTATTTTATTTTTTTCAGTATATGTGTTCTTCATAGCTTTGGTTGTTAACTTGACACACCTGGGAAGAGAGAACCTCAAGTGGGGAATTGCTTCCATTGGGTTGGCCTGTGGCCATGTCTATGGGATAATTTTTGTTATTGACTGATGTAGGAGGCTCCAGGCCACTATTGGTGATGCCTGCCCTGGGCAGGTCATCTTGGTATTGCATAAGAAGCAGGCTGAGCATCAGGGTGAGGGGAGTATGCCAGTAAGCAGCTACCCTCTGTGGTCTGTGCTTCAGGTTCCTGTCCTGAGTTCCTGCTTTGGAAAACCTCTGTGGTGAATTATGACCTAGGAGATGTAAAATAAAATAAACCATTTACTCCCCAAATTGGTTTTGGTCAGAGTAGATCATCACAGCAATTGAAAGCAAACTACAATATATTTTTATTAATTTTTTGTGCATTTAATACAGTACAACTTAATCATATTTAGACCACCTCCTCTATCTGAACCCTCCTTTCCCCACCATATTTCATGCTTCTGTCATATATGTTAAGGCCTATTGAGTGCAATTTGTGCCTCCAGACATCCCTTGGTATGAGTCCATCTTGGAGCCCTGTCAGCCAGTGTAGCTTCACTCCCTTAAAGACTAACAACTCTCCCTTAGCAGTAAAGAAAGACGAAATCTTGAAATTTGCCAACAAGTATACCTGTGAATACTCATCAAAGAAGCTTCTTTTTGGAACAAATAGAGACTACTACAGAATTCAACAACTGGCCAAACACAGAAAGTAAGTATCTGTGAGATGCCTAGCCCCAACTAACACATATACAATGGAACCTCTATACCTAAAGCTCACAGAACATAGTGGAACAGGGGGTGGAGAGAATACTATCACATCTCTCAACTTTTGCCAGCAGTTTTCCTCAGACAACAGGGGGGAAATAAACTCAGTTGTTTTCTTGATCCTAGTTATTTTGACTGGATGGGTAATATAAAAACCTCAATGTGGTTTAAATTTACATTTCCCTCAACGCTAAGGATGTTGGCCACTTTTTAAAGTATTTATTAGCCATTTTTAATTCTCCTTTTGAGAACTCTCTATTCAGATCAGTAACCCATTTTATAATTTGGTTGCTTTTATATTCCTAGTTCTTTATTTTCTGAATTATTTGCATATTCTGCATATAAATCCTCTGTCAAATGTTCTCTCCTGCTCTTTGGGCTTCCTCTTCACTCAAATTATCATATCCTTTGCTGTGCAATAGCTTTTCAGTTTAATGAGGTCCCATTTGCCAATTGCTAGTCTTATTAAAACATTATGGCTTGAGAGATGCATACATAAAGACACAGATACACAATACATACACACAGACACACATACGCATACACATACACACTTCTATATACAGGGGGATGAGAGAATACATACATATATATGGATTACAGCATAATACACATAATCTCAATTATGTATTTTGTGTGCCCTGAAAAACAAATGTGATGTCCAACATTGCAAAGAAGAGAAAACGAGGTGGCAAAATATCATTTCCAATGATGAAGGTGAGTTGAAAATATACTACTGAAAAGATAGTAGGTGTTTTACATGAAGAAAATAGCAAATGTATAAAGAAAACATGTAAGAAGATACAACCACTTCAGTTCTTGTACATTATAATGTAAGCCACAGAATAGCCAAAGCTAAAATGGATGGAATACTAAAATCCAATCATGACTAGAAGACTGAAGTTTCAAACACTAAAATCCACACATTCTTGGTAGCATCCTGAGTTTTCTTCTTGCCCTCCTAGAATAAAAATTTCATCCTTTCCTTAGAAGACAGATTAAACTTTCCAGGATATAAGCAAGGTCAACTGAGAGGAGTTTTGAGAAGAGGTCAAACTGATAAATTTTGACTATTAAAAATGATCCTTATTTATAGAGGACTGCTTTGAAGTTCCTCAAAAACGACAATGCCAGATTTGAAAAATTAGGATATGTGTTTAAATTGGAATATTCATATATGTCAGGAAGTTCATAAGTGGCCATGGGAAGGGAGCTTGTTCAAGGTAGGAGAGAGAGAATATAGGTGTTGCAAAGTGGGAATGGGGACTAATGAAGCAAGAAATATTAAGTGTGTTGGGGGATGAGAGAGCAGGGTAGAGGAGGAATTATGAGGAAGAATAACTAACACCAAGACGTTCCAAAACCCCACATGAAAACCTGCTACTATAGAAGATTCCTTAAATATGTACATATGAACATTTAAAAAGACTTTTATTACCCTGTAATGGGGGAATAATGTTTCTCCTATTCACTATAGGTTATCGAATAAAAAGTCCAGTGCCAGGAATGAGTTACCTCTCTGGGATTATTGTTCTGTGGAGTCCCCAAACATTACAACCTACTACCATTACCCATAGTTACCCTCCTGAGTTTGATGTTAAGTCCTTATTGTTGAAGATACCACATCCTTGAGACAAAAAAAAAAACATGGAGAAATAAAGCATATACTAACCTGGAAGCTTCATCATTACTGGTTTAATTTCATAGTCCATGAAAGTGTTGTGATGGCTAATCCTGGGTGTCAACTTGATTTGATCTGAGATTAACTGAAATGAAAGAGATCTTCTTGTTTGGATCATCTAAAGCTGGAAGACACATCCTAAATGTGGGCGTTACCTTCTGATGGCAGCCGGTATAAAAGACCAAGGCAGAGGAGAACGTGAGGCTTTTTGCGGCTTGCCTTCTCTCTTGCTGGTGAGTTCGTCTTGCTGCTGTAGACTGAAGACTAGCTGATCTTTTGGAATTTG
>NW_008338715.1:7227460-7227987 GCF_000622305.1 Nannospalax galili | reverse complement strand
ATGAATTTCTTTAATGGGCTTGTTGGTATTTGGAGCAGGCTCTCCAAGTCAGAGTCTTCAGATAGCATGGAGAGTACTGAAAATCCGTGGTGTAGACTATTTGAAACAATTATGGAGATAGACCCATTTGAATATCTTAACTCACCTCTTGTGAGGAGCAAGAAATTTAGTCACTCTATAGATAAAACATTTGATTATTTGTGGAAAAATAAGAAAAATAATGATGCTGGCTGGTTACATTTAGCATCTCTGGATAAAGTGATGAAGATAAACAATGAGTTTAATGACAAAATTGACAAGCTCCATATTCGAATCAACAGTTTAAATGTTTCCAACTGTGTCCTGGAAGAGAATCTTCTCTCCAGCAGCCAGAGAGCTAAAGCTGCAGAAAATCAAGCTGGTGCCCTTATACGTTTTTTGGCTGACCTACAACGTAAATTTAATTCCCAGCGTCAAAGGGTGTCAGCATTAAAGGTGCGGGCATTGGTAGGAAAAGATTGGAATCCTGACACGTGGGATGGAGATGT
>NW_008338715.1:7225622-7226544 GCF_000622305.1 Nannospalax galili | reverse complement strand
AATGGCATGACTCGAATGGACCTGTGGTACTGGCTAATCAATCATGGTGTTTCTGGGGACCACATACATAAGAAGCCTACTAAGTTTTTTATTTGATCTGTATAAGCAGAAAAGCTCTAGGATGAATGACAGGAAGTCAGTATTGGATCGTAGCAATAGAGAATCTCGCTCAGTCAACCAATTTCCAGACTTGAGACAGTTTACAGACCCAGAACCCCTTGAATGAAGGGAAGGCCGGGTGCCCTTGAGGAAGGACTTTGTCACAGTACCAAAGAGTTATGCTGTTCTCCTCTCACCCATCCTTCCCCAGAGGGACCTGTGGCCTTTTACTAGAGTAACTGTACATTGGGGGAAAGGAAATAATCAGACATTCCACGGCCTATTGGTTACTCATTCTGAGTTGACACTGATTCCAGGAGATCCTAAAAAGCACTGTGGCCCTCCAGTTAAAGTAGGGGCTTATGGAGGTCAGGTGATAAATGGTGTTTTGGCTGAAGTCCAACTGACAGTGGGTCCAGTGCTTCCCCGAACTCATCCTGTGGTTATTTTCCCAGTACCAGAATGTATAATTGGGATAGATTATACTTAGGAATTGGAAGAATCCCCACATTAGTTCCCTGACCTGTGGAGTGAGGGCTATTATGGTTGGAAAGGCCAAATGGAAACCACTGGAATTTTCTCTGCCAGGGAAAATAGTGAACCAGAAACAGTATCGCATCCCTGGAAGGATTGCAGAAATTAGTGCTACCATCAAGGATTTGAAAGATGCAGGGGTGGTGATTCCCACCACATCTCCCTTTAAATCTCCTATTTGGCCTGTGCAGAAGACAGATGGGTCATGGAGAATGACTGTTGACTGTCGAAAACTTAATCAAGTAGTGACTCCAATTGCAGCTGCTGTACCAGAAATGGTTTCCTTACT
>NW_008338715.1:7224509-7225322 GCF_000622305.1 Nannospalax galili | reverse complement strand
AAGAATAAGTTGTTGCATTTGGCCCCTCCCTCCACTAAGAAAGAAGCATAATGCTTGGTGTGCCTGTTTGGATTCTGGAGGCAGCACTTTCCTCGTCTGGGTGTATTACTACGAACCATATATCAAGTGACTCGGAAGGCAGCTACCTTTGAGTGGGGCCTGGAACAGGAAAGGGCCCTTCAACAGGTCCAGGCTGCTGTCCAAGCTGCTCTGCCCCTTGGGCCATATGATCCAGCAGATCCGATGGTGCTTGAGGTATCAGTGGCAGATAAAGATGCTGTTTGGAGTCTCTGGCAGGCCCCCATAGGGGAATCACAGGGGAGGCCATTGGGATTTTGGAGTAAGACTTTGCCTTCATCTGCGGACAACTATTCTCCTTTTGAAAGACAGCGCTTAGCCTGCTATTGGGCCTTAGTGGAAACTGAACGTTTGACGATGGGCCACCAAGTCACCATGAGACCGGAGCTGCCCATCATGAGTTGGGTATTATCTGACCCCCCAAACCATAAAGTAGGCCGTGCACAGCAACAATCCATTATCAAATGGAAGTGGTATATACGTGATCGGGCTCGAGCAGGCCTGGAGGGCACAATCAAGTTACATGAAAAAGTTGCCCAAATGCCTATGGTTTCTACTCCTGTTACGATGTCTCCTGTTCTCAAGCATGCACCTATGGCTTCATGGGGTGTGCCCTATGATCGGTTGACTGAGGAAGAGAAGACTAGGGCTTGGTTTACAGATGGTTCTGCATGCTATGCAGGCACTACCCAGAAGTGGACAGCTGCAGCATTACAGCAAATTTCTGGAACAACC
>NW_008338715.1:7222612-7223819 GCF_000622305.1 Nannospalax galili | reverse complement strand
TAAACATTCCATTGAACTGGAAGCTAAGACTTCCCCCTGGACACTTTGGGCTTCTGATGCCCTTAACACAGCAGGCTAAGAAAGGAATACCAGTATTAGGAGGGGTGATTGACCCAGACTACCAGGGGGAAATTGGACTTGTTCTCCACAATGGTGGTAATGAAGATTATATCTGGAAGGCAGGAGATTCCTTAGGGCAGCTTTTGGTGTTACCATGCCCTGTTATTAAGGTCAATGGGAAACTGCAGTGCCTGGCCTCGATTCTTTTCCTATACTGTGCGTGTATGTCTCCTGCAGTCACTTTTGGAGGACTGCTTGGAGAAGCTACAGAAGGCAGAATACGTGCAGTAGAGTTTCTTTTTGGAGCATCATGGACTGGGATTGCCCATTCATTGTTTGCTGGGCAACCTCTAACAATACTGGGGAGCACAGGTCCGGTCCTAGTGTTTGCAAAAATTTTATTTAAATTCTGTAGAGATTATCACCTTTCCTATTTGTCATTAAGAACCAGTATTGGTCTTTGGACTTCTTTCTTGTGCACTGTGTTGGGTGCAGCAGATGCAAGCAGCCTTGTGTGTTACATTACTGGGTTCACAGAAGAAGCGTTGGCACCTCTCATTTGTATTCTATTCATCTATGAGGCTTTGGAGAAGCTCTTTCATTTAGGGAAAACATATGCATTTAATACTCACAAGAGCAACAACCCAATCCAGACAGGACAACAAATGGCCCAGACCCTTCAGGGGTGAAAGTGTGGGTCGCTCCTCCAGGGAAAGAAGCAAGACGTGCAGAGGTGCTTGCTGATGGTGGAAGAAATACAGAATGGATAGTAGAGGAAGGTAGTTACAAACACCAACTTAGGCCACGTGACCAGTTGCAGAAACGTGGATTTTAACTGACATGAGTATTTTTGTCCTATTTGGTTAAGGATAGGCTTGTGCATGTACAAACATATGTTAAGCAGATACATGGGTTATTCTTTTTTGAATAGGTAATCGAGATGTAAGTGGTTAAATGTTGTGAACCTATATGATTATATTGGTTTATGAGACACTAAAGGACTAAGCTTTCCTCGAAGACTTTATCACCTACTCTAAGATATAATGCATTGGTCATTGTATAATGGAGTAGTTATATCATGTTAGGTGAAATTATGACCTCACCATTGTTTTCATTTGAAAATTTGGGTGTTAAGTTGACAAGGGGT
>NW_008338715.1:7186668-7222393 GCF_000622305.1 Nannospalax galili | reverse complement strand
CTGGTGAGTTCGTCTTGCTGCTGTAGACTGAAGACTAGTTGATATTTTGGAATTTGTCAGACCTTCAGCACCGGATTGGGACTACTGAGACATCCAGCCTTGTGGACTGAGCGACTACAGATTCTCAGCCTCTCCAGTGTGGTGCAGCCATTGTTGGACTACTCAGACTCTATCCTGTGAGCTAAGCTGATAAATCTCTATACATATTCAATCTACTGGTTCTGTTTCTTTGGAGAACCCTGACTAATACAAGTGTCATACACGTTATCAAAAGAAAAAAGCACTCATCAATCTTACCCAGTTGTTAACTGTGCAGACTGCCAGAAATGGCAAGCCTACAAAATATGTGCTCTGGTTCAATAGTGTCATGCATGTTATGAAAACAACCAACTCCATTGTGATTGGATGTAAGGCCCATTTCAGAAGATGAAACCAAACCTGGCACTGTTATTGGGTCCAAGAACCCATGGCTAGTCAGATTACAGGCCTACTGATATTATTCTGCTGAATGGACATAGTATTAAACCAACTACTAATGACATTGCTATGTGCAGACTAGTTCTATAATTCCTCAAAGAAGCTTTGTATTTGGTTTAATACTTATTGCTATGTGCAGACTAGTACTCTAATCCTTCAAAGAAGCTTTGTAGTTGGTTTAATGACTTATTGCTATGTGCAGACTAGTTCTGTAATCCCTTAAAGAGGCTTTTCTTGCAGCAGTTGTCATTAACATAGAGACCCACAACTGGCCAACATGAAGAATGTAAGAAATTGAGAAGTGCACAGCCATAAATGGGGCACCCGTATCACACTCTCTCCTACCAAGTTGTAAGGAACATTATGGAAAAGGAAATATAAAGATTGCAAGACCCAGAAATGGTGAATGATGAAAAAAAAAGTCTTTCCACATGTAACAGGGCAGTTGCACATCTGAATTCACATCTTTTGTGACAGCATACTCAAATTCTACAAAATCAAACCAGACTAAATAAGAACATTAATGACAGAAGGGCTTATAAAGTCCCATGCCTAGCTGAGGAGCAATTGTCAATTGATGACTGATGGGAGAGGGAGAGTCAATTGTACTTAAGGATGTGACCCCTGCGAAGCTACTGATGCTTGAGTAGATGACCCTAAACCCAGGCAAATGCTGGCTTCACTAAGTGAAATCAAAAGTAAACAACAACAAAAAAAGAAATTCAAAGAGAAAGTGGTGGGAGGTACAGATGAGGAACTGGAAGAGAGGAAATAAGTGTGAACTTAATCAAACCACTACATATCAAATATGTATAATATTATACATATATATCATATGTAATATGTAATATATATTTAAATAATATACTGGGAGGGAAAATTGGAATTAAATTAAAAGAAATGGGGCTGAAAACATCAATAGAAATATTTACTTGTTGAGATTCAAATATTTAACAAACTATTGTATTTTCAAAGAAAAATAATGAAAAGTTAAAGGAAAATAATGTACTGTAAAATGGCTCACTGGTAGTAACTTCCACCATTGGGAAGGGTATGATTTCATTCAGCACAGTAAGTAGAGCACAATGAGTAAATCTGGTTATTGGTAATGCACTGAGGGGGAAGCAGGGGACAAAGGGTGAGGGTGGAAATTCCATGTCATTTTGTTGAATGGTTATGCTTCAGGTCCCTGAGAAGTATTTAGATTACAATACTTGGTAAATGGTTACCTATAACGGTATAGTGCTTTGAGAATATTTTTGGTTAAAAGAATCATAGTCCCGAGTTAGAAGTCTTTTGCAATTTATGAGACAATGGTGATTAAGAGAGACTACAAAGAAATTTTTTTTTCTTAAAAGATTTCTTTAATTTTTAATTATTTATTTAATAACAACATACTTAGAAGAAGCATATCATTACAACACAATTGACATATTCAATAACAATTTCCAGAGCTAAGATGCATCTCTTTCAAAATTGACTGTAAATTTTTAGGTTTGCAGTTGAATTAATACAGTTATACAACATTGTATTCAGTATAAACTCTATAGGACATAAAACTGAATGAGGTTTTAACTTTTAAAAAAGATCTCCATTTCATTATTAAAATATACAGTTTCATACAGAAAAATTCATTGTTAATGCAACTAACACTTAGATATTTGGACATGTGTCTCTAATCTCTATATATCTAATTATTACTAGTCATTGTAGGTTACTTTCTGAGATCCTTGGCACCTGAGCATGGATATAAAGTCAGCAGGTAGATTTCAATGGTAATGTTTTTCACATCTACTAATTAACATGAAGAAAATTTTTATGCTTCTTCCTCAAATATAACTAATTTTTTAATTTATTGATTTTTTTTGTGTATTTCATACAGAATATCCCAAATAATATTACTCATCTCTATATCCACATCCCAAATGACACCCTCCCATCCCCCCCACCTGCTGGAGCCCATATATTCTCTCATCCCTGTTACTGTCCACTGTGTTGTCAGGGCCCCCAGCTGTTCCCCACTGCTTATCCATCCACTGAGTTTAGTCAGCCTATCTATAGTTCCTTATTTTAGGAAGATCATCTCTTTCTCATTTAGCAGTAAACTGTTGCCAATAATCATTTAGATAAGATTTGGGTCTGCTGTTCATTTTCCAAGTTCTATGCTGGGTTACTGTCTGGGAGTCTCTTGGGACACCCTAGCCAACAACTCAAAAGAAGGTATCTCCTGTCTGTCATGGTTTCTTGTTATGTAGCCTTTAGCTATACATATGGACTCTTAATAAATTATATTGGCCCCTTTAATCTTTGTTTATACTTTCCTTTTGGGTATTTAAGACCATGCAGTTGGCCCAGATAAACCAATTTATTTTTACTCTGAAGGCCCATTTAAGGATCTGTTCCTCAGGGGTCACATGGGCTTAGGAGGAGCTTCTGGCTCCTTTCCTCTACCAGTTCCATCTATGTGAAGACAAGTCAAAGGTCCTGCTTGACCGTGCCTGGTTTCACTTGGAAGCAGAGAGGAAATATTTCCTCTCTGTTGACCCTCCTCTTTGTAGACTGAACATAGGTTCAAGTCCATCTGGGGGGAGCCCATGGCCTCCTTGATCAAGAGGACAGAGGACTCACCACAGTTACAGGACATTTTGAGAGATCCTCCATAGTCCCCTGGAAATTATTCAATCTTGGAAGGCAAGGAGCAAAACTTGTCCTTTAAGTCCTTCTGACCAAATCAGTATAGCCCTCAAAGTATGGCTGTTAAACATCCAAGAAGGTTAATTCCACAAGTCTGGTCCTTTTACTTACCATGTGCTATATAGATAAAGCTTGGGCAAAGACCAAAGGTTCTCAGATAAATGTTGGTGAGGTCTGAGAGCCCGAGCTTAAGCCCGAATAAAGACTCTTTGTTCTTGCATGCCCTCTGGATTCCGTGGTTACTCTTGGGGGTCCGTTCTCTGGGCACAACACTTGGCATATACTGAAAGGACTCATCCTATTCCAGAGATACTTGTACATCCAAGTTTGTTGCTGCTCTTTTCACAATACCTAAGAGATGGAAGCAACCTAAGTGTCCCTCAACTGACGAGTGGATAATGAAAATGTGGTTCATTTATAAGATGGAGTTTTACTCAACAGTAAAGAAAGATGAAATCAATAAATTTGAAGGTAAATGGATGGAACTAGAAAATTTTACACTACATGAAGTAACACAGACTCAGGAAAAAAAATGACATATATTCTTCTTCATATATGGATCCTAGCACCAAATCCTTATAAGTGAGTATGTATCCAGACATAATTATAGGAACCGGGATAATGGAGAGGAACCAGGAAAGAAAAGGTAAACAAGGAATCTGAAAGAGAACAGTAGGAAACACGTGTTAATAAGGGAGATATGGATAAAAATTGGGTTATTTTAAGGGAAGGGGGGAGGGAGGGTTATATAAGGAACCTTGGGGATAAAGGGAAAGGAGGATCTCAAGAGGGGTGGGACTGTAGGAGAAAGGTATTATTAAGGGGGAGATGGGAAAAATGGGGGCACTTTAAAGGCAGAAACCATGGTGGAAGGGTTAGACAATGTGAGAGATAAATAATGCTTACCTAGTTTTGAACAAAACCAGAGAGAACCATATTAGTCTAACAACTTACTGACAAATTATACATTCAACTAGCTCAGAGAGATATTTTTGAAAAATCTTTACATACTTACACTGTCGATGACTTTTATGTTTCTCTGTAATAATTTGTGGTCTTCTTATTTGCCACAAGGAGTGAGCACTGTGAATTCTCACATAGTTTTTATCACTGTGACTTAAGTGTTTAGAACAGCATGTGAAACACAATTAGTAGTAAACAAATTGCATCTTATGTCATTGGGGAGTGAATTTTATTCATGAAACATTCAGAAAATCCTATAGAGATAGAAGAAAAAAGGAAGATCAAGGCGATTGGTAAATCTGAGGGCAAATAAAATAAAATATACTTCCAGCTCTGCCATGTCAAAAGTGTCACTTTCAATATAAGCTCTTGAAAGGGAGCATCATAGGTAATACTCCATTTTTATTGTTCTGAAGCTAACATTTTATGCTTTTATAAAATCAGAGTAAGAAACAAAATTATAAGAATATGAGTCTAGCTGGGAAAATATCCTCTGAAATTCATTCATCATTTCAGTAACCTTATTTTTTCACAAAGACACTTAGATACATAATATCAAATTTAAACTATGACTTAAACCTAAATTTTGTGGTTTGTTCAAATCATGTAACAAACTCATTTATACCACAAAAAATGGATTCATTAAATATATGGAAATGGATTAAGATCAGCATTTCTACAATTTCTGTCTGTATCTAAATGTTGGTTTTGTTACCATTTTCCTATGAGGCATGAAAATGATTAAAATGATCTGATCACAGCATGGAAACATTTTGCCAGAATAACCTTTGAATGGACCAAATGCTTGTCTTCTTACAAAATTCATGCTGAATATCTTAGTCCCTGATTTCATGTACTTAATAGGATAATGGGACTTGGGAGACAAGACTTTCATGAATATGATCAGAACAGTTATAAAATGCTACAGAACACTTCATTCCTCCCCTGTTATGTGGTGATAGTGAAAATGTGCTTATTCACCAGGAAAACCCTCACTGGACACTAAATCGTATGAAGTCTTGATCTTGGAGTCCTCAGCCTCCAGAACTGTTAATAACATTTATCAGTTTTATAATCAACCCAGCTTGTAAGGACAAAGTATTACTGATGTGGTGTGTTTCCAACTCCGAACCTTATTTCCCTTGGTTGACCACTGTGTCCTCAACTTGGAGAAAAGCAGAAAGGAATATATCTAACACTCATTAAGTCTTTTAAACTTTTTTGTGTGTGGCTCTGTTTGTGTGTCCTTGTGTCTATGTGTCTGTGTGTCTGTGTGTCTGTATATATATTCACACGTGTGTGGGTGTCCTTGGAGCCCAGAGAGCATATCAGATCCCCTCAAGCCAAATTTTCAGGTTGTTGTGAGCTGCGAATTTCTGTTCTGAGAACCAAACTCCAAAACTCTTCAAGAGCAGTACACATTCTTAACCACTGAGCCATCTCTCCAAAGATATCCCTTATTTAAAAGTCTAGCCTCAAATTCCCTGGGTAGAAGAGAATGATCTTCAATTGTAAACCTCCTCTTTCCACCTTCTTCCCAAGTCCTTGGGAAGAAGTCCTTGGATTGCAGGTGTGTACCACCATTCCCATTTTATGTAGTGCTGGGATCAAACCTAGTCCGCATGAAACAAACCAAGCACTCAACTAGCTAATTGAACTACATCTCAACCAAGCAAGCTCTTTTTCCAACAGCATTAACTCTAGTTGCATGACTTAAATTCCTCCCCAAAAGACTGCCTCCCAACTCTGATAGAGTGAGGATTAAGTTTTCAAAATATGAAACTGAGGGATACATTCAAGCTGTAACTGGAAAATAGCTAAAATAATCTGATTTGCATGCAGTTATTTTTCCTCACTACTATGTTAAAGTAGAATATTTGACTCAAGGGTAGAAGCTGGGAGAACCAACTTTGAGGCTGTCGCAGAAATCAAGATGAGAATATTTTAAGGCAATTTAAGGCTAATTTAAGGATCATTTTAAGGCAATATTGTGAAGAGGGACAGTGAAAAGTGGTTATAGTCTGGAGTTTATGGGGAATGTGTGTGTGAACAAAATCAGGGGCCTTGTGCTTCTGAATAAGAATTCCACCATTGACCTAAATTTCCAACTTATCTGTATATATTTTTTTCTAGTAATAGACAAGATGGCCTGACTCCGGTGATTAGTTTCATAGTTAGTACACGTTGATAAATTGATACTGTCTAGTCTATTGGTCACTATACTGCTTTATCTAATAAAATCATAAGTTTTGTATTGATTGATTTACTTGTTCAACTAGAAATATTAAGTAATTCATGTGATTTAAGTGTTAGTTTTTGAGATGATATAATAATAAGACAGTCACTGGTTTTTACTGACCTTCTAAGACACACATACACACACACACACACACACACACACTCACACTAACATAGGTAAGGAGAAGGCAATAGGACAGAGAGTGATGTGGGAGAGGTGTGTATTTAATATACCAACAGCAAAAATGTAGCTACTAAAATTGCCAATACCTTGTGGGTAAGAGAAGAAAAGATATACTTAGGAAAAGGGATGAGCTTATTTTTAACAGACAGGTAGGCTCTAACTATAAAATTGATGGAGGAGGCGGGAAGTGAGGAGTGAATGCATTAAGTCATGTGATCAAGAAGATAAAAAGCACTGAGGCAAGAAACAGCTTTTGAAGAATCAAGGTAAGCCTAGGATTGAGGCCAGAGCCAAATTTTGGAGAAAGCTGGAGCATATATTATGAGATCAGTTTCATCTTTGATTTATTTGAAGAACTAGTAGTTTCAACTGGGGAATTTAAAGAACTCACAATTAAAACCCCTCCCATATTTACAAACACCCCTATTAACTATCATCTATCTATCTTTCATCTATCTATCTATCTATCTATCATCTATCATCTATCTATCTATAATTTCTTGAAAGAAATTATTATAGTCACTGAGAACTCTAACAGACATAAGGTTGCTATCCATATGGGTATTCCAAGCAATGATTACATCACACAGAATCTGCTAACACATTTATATAGACACAGTTTTAATGAGAAGACATAATATTTTCAAGAAATAAATTGAAAACTTCTCATAATCACTATAATATTACTAAGTAAAAATCATATTTCCACATTTATTTGCAAGTGGTAACTTGAACCAGCAAATAATTTGTTGCAATAACAGGTGGATTTACAATTTCAGTTGCATCAATATAATGAAAACATCAGTTAAAATGACCAATGTGGTATTACTAAAATGTATGAATATTTTAAAGACAGTTTCATTTTTTTATCAATGACACATTTTGCACTAACCAGTCACCTCTGTCCCCATTGATTGTAAGTATATAAGATACCTGTTACTAGTAGGTTTTCCAGGTTACTCCATTCCTGAGCACAAATACAAGGTATTCTTTTTCCTACTACAGAGACATTTGCTCATCTATGCTTATAGCTGGTCTATTCATAATAACTAGAACATGCAAACAGCATAGATGTACCCAACTGAATAATATGAAATGGATATGACAAATAATGAAAATTTAGTATTTTACACTATAGAATTTTAGTCAGCTCCGATGAACAATGAAATTACAAAATTTGCAGGTGGATGTATGAACCTAGAAAACATTATCCTACGTAAAGCAATGGACACACAGAAAGTCAAAAGTCAAATGTCCTCACTCATTTGTGGATATTAGTGCTGAATCTTTAGACTTATGTGTTTAACTTAGAATACCTGCAGAATCAAAGAAATTAGAAAGGGACAATTTGTATGGAGGGAAAAGAAAGATCTTAAGGTAGAGGGGGATAGTAAAACATGTGATATGAAGGGAAAAGGTGAAATAATGTAGAGGGAGTTCTACATGGAAAGAGAGATAGGAGGGTAGGAAAGAGGAGGGTCTCAGGGGAGAGATAACTATACCAAGGGTGCTGGACTTTCACTTTTATTTATAACACTGTTTTACATCCATGCCTTATTTTATAAAAATGAATAGGCATCATTGATCAAGTGTTTTAATTATTTACAGTTTCTTTGGGCAGGATTCTGTTTTCTGTAATGCAGAGCCATGAGGAGGAGGACAAGGAGTTAAGGGGAAGTATGGCTCAGTGCCTCTTTTGTGTTTGTAGTTAGAGTTATGTCATAGTGCTCTGGAATATAGAAGTGGTTCCTGTTTTTTGGTTCCTGGCCCCACATGATTTACGGCAGTTGAAGTAGTGGGTTGGAGTATGAAAGTTATAGAAAGGAGTGGTTATAGAATTTGTATATTTAGAGGAATGCAATCTAATATGTAATATCTATGTATGTATAAATATTATCTGATTTAATTTTTATGATACAGAAGCTGGATCACAGAGGTGATGTGATGAACTTTCTTTTAGTACAATAATAGTATTAGGCTCTCTGCTATGGCTTGTGGACTGTCTAGTCACATGTTCCTAAGTCTAATATCAATGCCAGGTGTGGGCTACATCTTAGGAAGCAGACCACAGATCCAATTAAAAAGTGGTTGATTATTCCCAAAATATTTGCACCACTACTGCAACAGAGGTTCAGTTGTTGAACCATGAAGGATTCGCAGTTCGGTAAGGTCAGTGATTATTTTTTTTTTCTTCTGGTACCATACACAGCCCCTTTCAGCATTATGAAACCTAGCCAGTAGTGATGAAAGTTTGAGGTCAGTAATAGCTTTATTTCTGCTTGTTTTCTCTTAGTGGTTCATGGATGTAGTTTCTTCATCAATAGGGTCTTCCCATCAAGTTCTTGTTTGTAATTAAGAGCAGAGCCAATGACTAGTATTCTTTGAGCATCTATGGTATCCCTGGTCATCACCTTTAAAAGAGGGAGTCCATCCTTGGCATTGGCTTTTACTTTCTTACTCTATGATGTCTAGTAGGGGTAATGTTCTCATTATAAGGTAACTCCTTTAATTCTTTTATAGTGTATATGTATATACTTCGAGAAGCTTGTATAGTGGTAAGCATCCGTATGGCTTTTGCTATGGGCTTTTAGTGTTAGTTATCCTTCCCCAGTGGGAGTTATGGGGAGTTTATTGTACTTATGATCAAAACACCTTTTGGGTACATATGAAATTATAAAAAATTCATAAAATATTATGTTATAAATAAAAACAAATGCTTATATCAACACTTTTGTAATAACCACATTAAACGGCAGTGTGGCACATGCCTTTAATCGCAGCACTTGGCAGGCAGAGGCAGGCAGATCTTTGTGAGTTTGAGGCCAGCCTGGTCTACATAGTGAGTTCCCTGACAGCTGGGGCTACAAGGACACCCTGTCTCAAAAAGACAAAAAAAATTTCAATGAATGACTGATGGATGTTTTCAAAATGTGATACATCCAATATTATCCAATAATCTTTAAAAAATGGAGTTGTGTTACATGCCACAGCATGGGTGAGTCTTCAAAACAGAACTCCGAGCAAAAGATACAGTGATGAAAGCAAACATTTCATATGATACTGTTAGCATTTTCTTAGTCCTAGAGGTAGGGAAAGAGGAGGCTGGAATCCAATTATGTTTTCTTTAAGGATTTGGGAAAGAGTGATGAAGAGATTTTCAATTTGATGGTGTTATGGATGCAAATCTCTATAGATAGATCTCCAAAAGTTACTGAATCATAAAGTTAAATATTTCAATATGTGAATGATGACTTAACAAAGCTGTTAAACGATTCATTGTTTTTAAAACCAGACGGTCTTCTCGGCATAAAGTTTTCTGTGTAAATCATTTTATGTGCTTTCTTTCTTCTTCTGCATGTAATTATTGCTCTTTCATATTTCTGAAGTAAAGGCCATAATGAGGACTAATCTGAGGACTGATCTTGTAGAAACTGGGGTAATAGAGGCCACTTCAAACTTTCTTCAGGGACATACTAGCCAAAGTCAGGTTACAAAACACTGTCAAGATATGTGAGAAGATACTTAGTAAGAAAAAGAAAATCAAATTCTTCTGACAATTCTGTTTAAATTTGAAAACATGCTTTTGTTGCAGTCTGTTTGAGAGATGGTTACCTGACACATAAAAGCCACCTGCTGTCCTGTGGGAGGCATGGCAAACAGCAGAGTAACAATGCCAATTGTCACATGCAGCCACTGCCAGGCTGTGCAGGGTAAGTGCCTTTATGTCTGCATCCTCCACATTTAGCAAACCTGATCACAGAATTCCAGGTTGCCTTAAGATAAGTCTCATGATCAAATATTCCATCCATGTATAATTGTATGAAAAGAGAATGATGCTGCTGAGAATAAATGTTAATATACATTATTTTAAATGTGAAGGTAAAGAGTATTATCTAGACCTACTTGATAAAATTTTCACCAAGAAAATTTGAAGTTAAAAATCATTATGTGTTGATCTGATTTTTTTCTTTTTCATAAAATACATTTTTTGAATTAAATTGATGAATATACCAAATAATAGGTAGGTAGATGGATACAAAATATACTTTGAAAATGTAAGAACTGCTATGTTATCTACATGATTGTTTATAATCATGCTTAGAATGTTTCATAATGAGATGAGGTTCTCAGAAAGGCTTATTTTTAGCTCACATAGGGATACTAGTTAATTTTATACATTATTTCAGGTAAATGTGCAGCATTAAAATACTCTTTATTTGTTGATCTAGTCTGTGATAATGGGCGGCAAATCAGAAGTCTGCAATAGGAATTTTAAAAGAGGGAAATACTGTTTAATGATTCCCTTTAAAGCAAAGGAGACCACATTTGTAAAAAAAAAAGGAAAAATCATAACTATTTAAAGGAACTTATGTTATTGGCAAAGTACTTTTAAATGTATGTTTTAAAATATTTCCATTGTTAGATATTTAGAACTTAAATTTATGTTGAAATTTGAGAATAAACACTAACATGTGTGATCCTAGGTGGGAGGAAAAGCAAAAAGTTCAGAAACAACTATACTCTCCTTGGTGAAATAACCAAGGCAAAGATTTACAGCTGACTTTGAAATTCTGGCAAATAAGAAAATAAATAACTTTGGAGAAACTTTTGCCTAATGGAACAGGGAACTAAAACGGAAGCTTTGTGGTTTTGAAAGCACAGCATATGATAATCTTTTAAAAATATTTTATTTATTATTTTTATTTTATGTGTATGAGTGTATTGCCTGCATGTATGTAAGTGCACCTGTGTCCTGCAAAGGCCGCGTAAGTCATAAGAGGATGTTGGATCCCCTGGAACTGGAGCTATGGATGATTGTTAGCTGCCATGGGGTACTGGGAATTAAACATGGGTCCTCTGCAAGAGCAGTCAGTTCTCTTAACCACTAAGTCATCTCTCCAGTCCCACCTTTTTTATTTGGATACTTAAGACCTGTTATTTATCTCCCACAGTTTTGACCGTTAAACAAAATATATAAGTAAATTTGCATATCTCACCTTTAAATTCAGCGTCATCAGTTCTTTATATGAAAACTAAATATTAATAAATAAAATGACACATCTAATTAAATTAAAAAATGGATTTTTTTGATGTACATTTTTATTAAATTTTTATGGATTTTATACAACACATCTTAATCATATCTAGACTCCTGCCCTTATCCGCAGACCCCATAAGCAGCCCAAAGTATTTCTTGCATTCTATCATTCATATATGTTAAGGCCTATCAAGTCAAGTTTGTGTCCCCAGATGTCCCTCAGTATGAGTTCAAACACTGGAGCTCATTCAGTCTAGTGTCACTCCCTTAAAGAAGATCAAATCTCCCTCAGCCAGCAGTAACAATAGTGCAACACAGGGTGATGAACAGAGAAGGCTACAAGTGGTCAGAGTATGAAAGGAGTCTTCAGAGTGAGTGACTCTGGATAGGACTCCTATATTGAACCTCACCCACCCAGGATTCAGGGGCTATTATAGAAGAAGGGGTACAAAGATTGTAAGAGGGTTGGTTCATGACCATAGGAAACAGAGTCATACAATCTCCTGGTAATTTGCTCATATAAACTTACTACAATGGTGACAACATGCACAAGACCCATTATGACTCAATCAGATGAAAACCAGCATAGAACTGGGGAAACTGGCAGGAGGCCCCAACATTAACCAAAAAACAATAGACTTTTTACCACTAATAATTACCACTAATATATGATGCATTTTGCTATATCTGTTAAAATACATGTGTTTGCTTGAGACATTTATTATACTTTATTATAGCAGCTCATAGTTTTAAATAAAATACACACACATAATATATACAACTTGAATTTTTAATTCACATTTTTATTAGCCCCAAATCCATTCTCCTTCAATAGAGAATTCTATACCTGTGGACTACTGTTAATCTTTTCCAAAATTTTGGACAATAAATTATTTGTGAGAGTTTTCATAAAGAAGTTTTGAAAATGAGTAAGGTAAGTAGGTTAAGTTCCTATGAGGGCTTTAGCAAATTACTGTGAATTCATTCAGTTACATTTATATGATCTTGAAATCAGAATAAAGTAGCAGCCTAGTTCAAACTTTCTGAAGTCTCAGGACCCTAAGCTTCCCTCCTAGACTTTGGTGGGCTATTATTTCAATCTTCATTCCAAATTCGGTCTTGTTTTTCATACCATTGCTGTGTACCTATGTGTCATTTCTTCTTATAATCATGGTAGCTATCTGCTTTAGTGTAACAACCAAATATTTAATAATTTTTGTCTAGAAACCTGTGACTAGTCACATCTGCAAAGCCCATTCCCAAAGAAAGCTGTATTTGGGCTTGCAGTTAGATGTTACCTTTACTGGTGGGATTGCTGTGTCATACGCACAGCATTAGGTAACCTGTGCTTTAGAGAAACCAGAATAGCTCTTCAGAGACCAGGGGCCTTACATAACAGATCTTGTATTTTTGCAGTTCTAGAAGCTGCATGTCCAACAGGAAGGTACTGGTGCATCAGAGTGCACTGCAGGACTCTCTCCCGGCCTTGTGCATCTGGGTTTACTGGAGATCTCTCTTCCGACCTTGTGCTTGTGTGCCACTGCAGGCTTTCTCCTGGCCTTGCAATAGCTTTCCTCTTGTTTCCTCACATGATTGTCCTTTTCTCTGCCTTTGGATTTCAACATTGTATTCTTATAAGACACCTGCCAAATTAGTATCATTCTATGTTTTTGTTTAACTCAACATTTTTCCAAGTGTTCAGACATCAGCATAACACTTTGAGACTCATTATGTAATCCATGAAAAAAAGTAAAACATCTAGATATATGCTTGAGAAATAAATACTAGCAGCAAGAAAGCACATAGAAAGAGACAATCTCATGTCTGCCATTTTTAGGCAAATCTAAATTTTGATAATGAAGAGATAGTCTTTTAGTTACAGTACATTAAGAGCTTGGGGAGATGGTACACTAATCTATAACAAGTAACTCAAGACATCAAAATTCAACACCCTTTATCAGGCACAGCAGAGAATTGAAATTCTAGGGCAAACTACACAGGGTTATGCAGAGAACTCAAACCTGTTTATGGAGAGCAAAGGTTGCTGGACTCATGAATGCATGAATGCATCCCTGGAGACCTCTGAATGAGGCCCTCTGTCATCTGTGGGTTTTATCTACAGATGTTCCTGGGAGTGTTCACACTGAGGATCTTAACCTTCTGGCAGGAAGAAAGAAAGAGTAACCAGTAAGAAAAGTTTTCGGTCTCCATAAAAGAAATTCTAGTCCCCAAGAAGACATTTCACCAAAGCTTTGGGTGAAGTGATCTCTCTCCTCTTAACTCTCTTGTCTTGCCTAAGGATGGAAAAACAGTGAAACAAAGAAACAGATGAAAAACAAGAGAAAGCAAATAATATGTGAAAATGTCAAAAAGAAATAGATTACATGACTGATATTTAATTATGAAAGTATATAGCATACAGCTTTGTTTGTTGGTTTTATTTTGTTTTATAGTGGAAATCCAGCAGGTGATTACAGTGGACAGGTTTACACTGAAGTCTTCCTGAGGTCATATTAGGAGTTTTCAAAGGCAATGGGGACACACAAACAAGGACATCAGATGAATTTGAAGTCCTTGACACTAGGAATTAAAGTAAAATTAAGCTGACTCAATTAATGTTAATTGTCTCACTAAAGCCCTGTCTCACTCAGTTTGTTTTGTCTCAAACAAAATGTCTCACTGTCAGCAGTGCCGCCCAGTGCAGTAATTATTTTGTATTGATACATGTAGACTGGGATAACTACACTGAAAAATCTCTGAAGGACCGCATGGCATAAGCATTAGCCTTTGATTACACCAAGAATCAAAGCTTTTCAAGCAGGGAAAAAGCATATTAATCTGAACCTCATTGAACGAAAAACTTGATTCCATTGCACTATTCTGACCTCATTAATTGAGATGACAAATGATTTTCTTATATCCATTATGCTTCGACAAGATATGTTGGCATTCACGCTTTGGTCACTGATAAAAACTCGTGTCTTATGTTTGTTAGTAGAACTTATGATATCTGATAAATTATTCCTGGTCTTATAATGTATGTCTTTTCAACTGTATGCCAAATAGATAAAGTCATTTATTTTCTTAACTAATAAGTTCCACTTAGAAAGATGTGAATCTCTACACAATTCAGATAATGTTGTAAGCCTCTTCTGATTAAACCATTTCTAAAATGAGACCTCAAAGTTAATGTCAAATAGCAAATAATATAATGTGCATATTTTTAAATTCTTTACCAGGGTAAGAAAACCAACTGAAGTTTCTGCTTTTAGAGAGGTACAGAGCCTGTAACCAGTACTCAAGAAGAACTGGAGCCAAATCTTCCACCATCAAATATTTTGAGATGATGCATTCTTGAGATGTAAGTTTCCTTTGGAACTAGAAACTGCGTTACCAAAAATTAGGACTGCTCACACCCAGCAACTGACAGCAGCCAAATCTGGCTCAGAAGAAAGCATAGTGTTGAGTATACTTTATCTTTGGAGAAATAGTAAATGTAACTGTTTTGTTCAATGTTTTTGAAATTTTCCAGTCTTTTGTTTTAAAACTGTTAATACCAGGAACCGTCACTTGGTATAAAGTTGTGGAATAAATCATCATTTCCCAGAGGAAGAATAATGATTTTTTAGGCAAGCATAGTGACACCTGCCTATATTTTCAACACTCAGATGATGAGCTTGAGGTTTATACATAGTAGCTTGAGATCGATCTAGGAAACACAGCCGGCCCCCTCCTCCCAAACTCACCTAAAACAAACCAGTGTACATCTGGTACAATCAATGTATTAATGACTTTTCTGTTGCTGTGATAAAATGCCAAGCTCAAAGGTAAATTAAGGAAGAAAGAGTTTATTTGGTCTTCTGTTTTCAGAGGGTGATCCATAGCAGTGGGGAGGCATCACAGCCGGGGGGGGGGGGGGGGAGAAAAAGAGAAAGTGAGAGAGTAAGAGACCAAGAGAGTGGGAGAGCGAGCAAGCGAGAGAGAGAGAGAGAGAGAGAATTCTAAATTATTATAATGTATCCTTGGACAGGAATTTGTCTTCTCTGCTCTGCATCAATTCCATAAGAGCCTCATTGTAAGAAGCCATTTCCCCAACAGGAAGACTGGAAATCTATAATATATTGGCTTTCCTCTCAGAAGAGAGTCAGTTCCTTGACTCTCCACTTTGATTGTTGGTAAATTATGTATCAGTGAAATATTTCATCATGTATGAGTCTGTGATTGTTACTTCTGAATAAATTTGTAGAGCATTCATAACATTTCTTCACATTAAATAATTGGGCTAGATACAGATGTAACTAAATTTGAAAAAGTCCATGTAGGTAAAAGTAGTTATTTAAGATCTTTTTATTACCTTAGAATGGCATAGAAATATCACAGGATAAAGTAAAAGAAGAATTTAGAAGAAATAATTATTAACATAGGTATATGCTTTGTCTATGATCTAGGGAAAAATGTGTTTGAAACTAAATAGACTTTTAATTCTGTAATTTATTCACTTTTACCCACCAGACTGAATTTAATAAGATACTGATCTTTTACAATTATATAGCCCATTTCATATATGGAAGTGATTTCCCTTGAATCATTTAATTTCCCACAGACTAGTGGACACCACATGTATTTAAACTTAATTATTGTTTTGTGTATAGGCCTTTGCTATATATAAGTTTGAAAATAATTCTTCCTTCCATACCTGTCAATATCTTAGTAACTTTTCCTTTTTCTTCATTTTATATTCTGGAAATTATCTCTTCAGGGAAGTCTTTACTCATCCCTGTATCTTCTTGAAAAATTTTCTTATTTAGTACTATAGAATGGTGATTGAGACTTTTTCCAGTTCCTCAACTGCCTTAACAGTAAGAAGGCAATTTTTAATGAAGATATACACCCCTGTTCATCCTCTACCTTTGATTATAATTCACATAGGTGGAACTATATGAGAAAAAAAAAACTTTTAGATAAATGAATTAACAAAAATGAAAGAAATATGAACCAGTGCAAAATAAATTCTAGATTTTACTGGGAAATATTAAAATAGCAAGCCACAGTGTTCTTAAATGGAGAAGAGACTAGAATTTGAAATAGTGTCAGAGGATGAAGAGGCAGAGTGTAGAATGAACCATTATGTAGATGGGGACATCTTTCAGTTCTGCCACGTTAGATCAGTCTCACTGAGGATGGAAGAATAGCCAGGCACAGTGTTTTGGCAATCCTGTCTAAAGAGAGAAGACAGGGGAAAATGCTATAAAACAGACACAGACTAACAGAACAAAATCAAGAACTCAGGTAAAGCCAATATATAACCATCTGATTCTCAGAAAAGATGCCAAGAACCTGATACAAGGAAATGATAATAAACAGTGTGGAAAAATTAAATGTTTACATGGAGAAGAAAACAGACCCTCTGCTATAACATACAAAATAATCCCAAAATTGATGAAAGCTTTAAATGCAATAGCATAGATTATTAAACTATTAGAGGAAACACAAACAAAACCCCATACACCTGACAGAGGCAATTGTTGATTTTGGATATGACCTAAAATATACAGGGAAACAAAGCAAGAACAGACAAGTATAAAGGCATAGAACTAAGCAAGCTTCTGCGTATCAGAGGAAACAACCAGATGAGTGAGCCTACCTGATGGGAGATATATTTGCAGACTGCATATATGATGGCAGATTAACATACAAAATATGAGGGACTCAAATCTAACCTAATGACAAGTAAGCAACACAGTAAAGAAATGGAAAGGGGGATGGAGAGATGGCATAGCACTTAAGAGCACTGGCTGCTCTTCCAGATGACCTACGTTCGATTCCCAGCATCTACATGATGGCTAACAACTGTTCATAACTCCAGTTCCAGGAGATCTGACACCCTCTTCTGACCACCACAGGCATTGCACAACACGGGTGCTCTTACACACATGTAGGTAATACACTCATACATATAAAATGAAAATAATAAATAAAAACATTTTTTAAAAAAAAGAAATAAGAGAAAACTTAGACATTCCTCAAAATCTATACAATCAGAAAAATTGTGACAAAATATTTATCATTGTTAATCAGAAGAAAGCTCAAATTCATAAGATATCACCTTATTGTAGTAAGCATGACTTTATGTAAACTACAAAACAGTAAAGAGCTGGAGACACAGAGAAAGATGAAGCCTTCCACAGTATTGATGGGGCATGAAATTAGCACAGCCATAACAAAAAAACAGTATGAACTTTCTGCAAAATATAAAAATAGAACAGTATTGTTTAGTATTCCCTGTACTGGAAATCCTCCCAAAGAAAATAAAATAATTCTGTTAAAGAGATACCTGTACTCCATGTTTATTTTAGTATAATAGTCAATATGTGGAATGGACTTACATAACCTTAAAATTTAATGAAAAGACCAAAATGTGTTATATATGCACAATGTAATACTATTCACTCAAAATGTATTTCTGTAATTTGTGACAAAGTGGTTAAACTTGGAAGTCCTCACACAAAATGGAAAATCTAGTCATTGAAAATACAATGACCAGATGATATCATTCATGTTTGAAATCTGAAATTGTGCATATTAAGGAAATGATAAATAGAACAATGGTTAATGGTATTATAGTGTGGAACTGGTGAAGATTAGGATTGGAGTGATGTGGGTCAAAGGTTAAAGATATGATGAATGAATCCAAGAGATTTATTGCTCAGCCAGGTGACTACCATTGGTGATGATATTTTATATTATTTTAAAAACTACTTTATTTGTTATTTTTATTTTATGTGTACAAGTGTATTGCCTGCATGTCTGTAATTGCACCCATGTTTGCAATGCCTGTGATGGTCAGAAAGGGTGTTAGATCCCCTGGAACTGGAGTTATGGATGGCTGTTACCCTTCATGTGTGTGGTGGGAACTGAACCCAGGGCCTCTGCAAGAGTAGCCAGTGTTCTTAGCTGCTGGGCTACCTCTCCAGCCCTGATACTTTATATTCTTGAAAACTGCTGTGAGAATGGATACATGTTCTCACCACAAAAATAACTATTTGAAATAACATATATGTTAATTGGATTTATGCATCTGATAACTTATGTATAAATTTCAAAGCATTTTACCAGATAAAACAAATATGTTCAACTTTATATTTCAATTTAAAAGCTAGGTTATACAGAAGAAGTTTCAGAGAACAGTGAAAGTAAGATAAAAGAGACCTATGAAGCAACAGCAACATTCAGATAAAACTGGTATTGGCTTTTGACCATAATGTATTTTGTACAATTGCATATGGATGATAATATTTCAAGTTATTAAAACATAAAGATATATACATAATTATTATAAACATTTTTATTGAGCTTTTAAAATTTTATGAAATATTTCCCACTCACATACAGACCCCCTCGCCCATCCATGCCTGCCCCCTACTCCCATTAAACCCTACGCACACTGCCATATATGCTGAGTCCTATTCATTCAGGTGTTTGTACCCAAATGTCCTTCAGTGCAAATGCATCCACTGGAGTCTAGTCAGCCCACCCAGTGGTCATATGCAAGTCATGCTCATCCTCACCCAGCAGCAACCAGTCTCAAATAGTTCTTGATCTAGTGCTGACCAGCCACCTATTTCTCACCTCCCCTTTGGGTCCTTGTTTGTTTGAGCACATATGGATCCCACTTTGGATGTTACCACTGCATCAGGCACACATGAGCAAGCCTCCATTGGCCCGGAAACCCCTACCTCATAAGTTCATGAACCAGCCCTGGGTCTTACAATCTTTTTTCCTTTTCTTCTGCAATAGTCCCTTGAGCCATAGTGGGCGAGGCTCCATATAGGAGTACCATTGTACACTCTCTAGTCTCTTATTCTCCAAAACTTGGCCAGTTGAGGCCTTCTGTGTGTCATGGCACTCTGATATACACAGAAGCCTTACTGGTGAAAGGTGAGGAGTGTATTAGCCCTCTCTCTGCCCCTTATTCCACTATGTTCCATGAACTTTTGTTGTAGAGGTTTGACTGCAGGTATGTCACCCAATACTGGGCCTCTACCAGGTGCATGTTCTTTATGCCTGATCAGATGTTCAAATCTGCAGTAGCCTCCATCTGTTGCAAAATGAATCTTTTTGAAGAGTGCTATACAGCATGCTTGTCGCTGTAAGGGAGTTCTCTTCTATCTCACACTGCATTCCCTTCCAAGCAGTTCTTAAGTATACACATACATTAATGTTCAGAAACTCTACGTGCATTTCTCAAAGGGTTTCTAGGGCATCACTTTCCCTCTAGGTTTCCTAGACCCCTGATATTCACTCATCTCTACTCTTTTTCCTCCCGTCTGGCCTCCCTCCTCCCTCCCTTCCCAGTCACAGTGCCCTCACCATTCCCACCCTCTGACCAATACCTCCCCCCATCCTTCCCTTCCTGACTTCCCTCACTCCCTCACACTATGGTCCCTTGCAAGTCCCTCCCTCCTCTCCTCCCAGCCAATACTCACAGTTTTTAAACCTCCCTCATGTAGCAACCTTTTCAGGTTGTTTCTTTTCCTTTACCTCCATGTATCCTTTGCCTTTATCGGGCTCCTGGTGTTACTTCAGAATCTATATACTCACGTATAAGGCATTGGTGCTGCAATCCACAATGAGGGAAAGTATACCACTCTCTAGCTCCATTCATTTGTCTGCAAATTTCATAATTTCATCTTTTCATACTGCTGAGTAGAACTCCATTGAGTAGATGTACCACATTTTCATTAACCATTCATCAGTTGAGATGGACATTTAGGTTGTTTCCATTTCTTAGCTATTGTGAAGACAGCAGCAATAAACATGGATATACAGATATTTCTATAGTAGGATGAGTCCTTTGGGTATATGCCAAGGAGTCGTATCACTGGATCACATGGTTGGTTCATTTTTAGTGTTTTGAGGGTTCTCCACACTGCTTTCCATAGTGGTTGCACAGGTTGCATTCCCACCAACAGTAAATGATTGTTCCTCTTTCTTTACACCCTCACCAGCATTTGGAGTCTTTTGTTCTCTTAATTGGCCAATCTGATTGAAGTAAGATGAAATCTTAAAGTGCTTTTGATCTGCATTTCTCTAACTACCAAGGATATTGTACTGGATAGCTTTAGTGTCAACTTGACACACCTGGGTTGAGGGAGCCTCAGTTGGGGAATTTCATCTATTGGACTGGCCTGTGGCCATGTCTGAAGGGCATATTCTTGATGAGTGATGTGGGAAGGCCCAGCCCACTGTGGGTGGTGCCACCCCTGGGCAGGTGGGCCTGTGTTGCATAAGAAAGCAGGTTGAGCAGGGGCCAGGGGAGCAAGCCAGTAAGCAGCTTTCCTCCATGGCCTGTGCTCCAGCTCCTGCTTCTAGGTTCCTGCCCTGAGGTCCTACCTTGGGCTCCCTGATGAACTGTGACCTGGGAGTTGTAAGCTGAATAAATCCTTTCCTCCCCAAGTTGGTATTGGTCAGAGTGTTTTGTCACCGCAATGAAGAACAAACTAGGACAGATATTGAGCACTTTTTAAGGTGCTTCTTAACCATTTTTATTTCTTTTCTTGATAGCTCTCTGTTTTGGTCCATCGTCCATCTTTTATTGGGTCATTTATCTTCTTTCTTTGTTGAGTATTTTGTATATTCTGAATATTAATCTTCTGTCAGATATGTATCTGGTGAAGATTTTCTCCCATTCAGTGTGCTTTCTCTTCCCTTCCTTGGTTATATTACTTTTGTTGTACAGAAACTTTCTAATTTAATGAGGTCTCACTTATTGACTGTTGACATTAGTGCCTGAGCAGCTGGTGTCCAGTTTAGAAAGTACTTTCCTATGCCTATATCTTAGAGGGTGCCGCCTATGTTGTCTTCTAGCAGTTTCCAAGTTTCAGGTTTTTTTTTTTTTTTTTTTTTTGAGGTCTTTGGTCTACTTGAAGTTGACTTTTCTACAGGGTGAAAGATAATGGTAAAGTTTCATTTTTCTGCAGGTGGAGATCCAATTTTGCCAGCACCACTTGTTGAAGATGCTATCTTTCCTTCATTGTGTGCACCTTTGTCGGCTATCGGGTGGCTGAAATTATATGAACTCATATTTGGGTCTTCCATTGTGGTCCATTGATCTACATGTCTACTTTTGTGCCAGTACCATGTTGTTTTTATGACTATAGCTCTGTAATATAATCTGAGATCTGGTATGGTGATCCTCCCATCATTGTTCTTTTCCCCCAAGATTGTTTTGGCTATCTGAGGTCTTTTGTGATTCCATATGAATCTTAAGATGATTTCACCAAGCTCTGTGAAGAATGTCATGGGTATTTTGATTGGGATTTCATTGAATTTATAAATTGCTTTTGGTAAGTAGGTCATTTTCACAATATTGATTCTACCAATCCATGAGCATGGTAGGTCTTTCCATCTCCTAGTGTCTTTAGAGTTTTTGAAATTTTCACTGTAGAGATCTTTAATGTTTTTGGTTATGTTTATTCCTAAATATTTTATTGTTTTTGACTAGGGTTTCCTCTAGTGCTTTTTCTGATTGCTTGTTATTGGTGTATAGAGAGGCTACTGATTTTTGTAAGTTGATTTTGTATCCTTCCATTTTAATGAAAGTATTAATCAATTCTAACAGTTTACTAGTGAAACTTTTTGGCTCTCATAAGTATAACATCATCTGCAAATAGGGATAGTTTGACCTCTTCTTTTCCAATTGGTACTCCTTTAATTTCCTTCTCTTGTTTTGTTGCTCTAGCAAGGGTTTCAAGCACTATATTGAAAAGGGGTGGAGATAGTGGACAGCCCTGTCTGGTTCTTGATTTTAATGGGAGTGCATCCAGTTTTTCTCCATTTAGGATGATGTTGGCTATGGGTTTGTTTATACAGCTTTAATTATGTTGAAATATGTTACCTCCAGACCAATTTCTTTTAGGACTTTATTTCCTCAAAAATACCATTTATTTTCATTTTTTCAGATGTTAAATTATAACAATTTTCACTATTCTCTTTACTAAACACAAAACAATCTCCAACTTTGTATCTCAATTGCAGCCTATGATGACTTGTCTAATAAATAGAAATACAAGCATTCATTAGACCTTACCATAGGATCATGAACTTAAGAATGTTGTAATTTCTACAATCCGTAGTTCAATAGCCACTAAATGTTTTTATAAATGAGAGCACAGAGGAACAAAGGTATTCAGTAAATAAAATAGATTTCCTTACACTTTATGGTTTGAAAATGGAGGGGTATTTCATCCTGTTCCCATCTTGTGTTCCCATTTCATATTATGAAAACTTCCTGTGAATTTTTTGAGGGATGAGGGCAGATTGTTGCTCTTCATCTGGAGTCCAGAGTCTGCCCTGCAGCTTTTGGGTCTCCAAGAGATCTCTCTTTCCTCTTTGATGGTCTCCCAACCCCCATCTGTTTGATACCTTTTAACATGAATGTATGTTGGATTTTGTCAAATGCCTTTTCTGCATCTACTGAGATGACCATGTGGTTTTAGTCTTTAAGCCCATTTATATGTTTTATTACATTTATTGACTTATGAATATTGAACCATCCCTGCATCTCTGGAATAAAGCCTACTTCATCGTGGTGGATGATCTTTTTGATGTGTGTCTGCATGCAGTTTGAGAATGTTTTGTTGAGTATCTTTTCATCTATATTCATTAAAGATATGGGTCTATAGTTTTCTTTTTTGTTGTATCTTTACCTGGTTTGGGTATTAGAGTGATACTGGCTTCATAGAAGGAGTTTGGGAGTTCGCCCTCCATTTCTATCTTTATGAATAATTTAAACAGTATTGGTTGCAGATTTTCTTGGAATGTCTGCTAGATTTCTGCTGTGAATCTCTCTGGGCCTGGGCATTTTTTAGTTGGAAGGTTTTGCATTAAGGTTTTAATTTCCTTATTATGTTTAGATCTGTTTAGGCTGTTAATCTCCTCTTAGTTTAACTTTGGTGGTGACTGTAATTTTAGGAATTCATCCATTTCCTTTAGGTTTTCAAATTTAATGGTGTATAGATTTTTTTAAAAGTATTCCCTTACAATATTTTGCATTGGTTTTTTTGTTTGTTTGTTTGTTTTTGTGTGTGTGTTTGTGTGATGTGATGTTTCCGTTTCATCTCTGATTTTGTTAATTTGGATTTGCTCTTTCTTTTTTTGCTTTCTTTCTTTCTTTTCTTCTTTCTTTCTTTCTTTTGGTTAACTGGGCTAAGGGTCTGTCTATCTTGTTTAACTTTTCAAAGAACCAGCTCTTAGATATCAGCTCTTAGATTCATTAATTTTTTTGTATTACTTTGTTTCTATTTCATTAATTTCTGCTCCGAGTTTTGTTATTTCTTCTCATCTACTAGGTTTGGGGTTGGTTTGTTCTAGCCTTTCCAGACTCTTGAATTGTACTTTCAAGTCATTTATATGTGCTCTTTCTGATTTCTTTAATGTAGGCAATAGAGATATAAACTTACCTATTGAGACTGCTTTTAGGGTGTCCCAGAGGTTTTGTTTTGTTGTATACTCATTTTCATTTTGTTCCAGGAATAGTTTTATTTCTTTCTTTATTTCTTTTTGACCCATCATGATTTGGGAGTATATTGTTTAATCTCCATGAGTTCTTGTATTTATTAGAGCTTCTTTTGCTGTTGATTATAAGCTTTATTGCACTGTGGTCTTATAGACGGCATGGAATTATTCCAGTTATTTTGCATTTGTTGAGATTTGTTTTATACACCAGAATATGGCCAATTTTAGAATAAGTTGCATGAGCTGCTGAGTAGAAAGTGTATTCTTTGGTAGTTGGGTAGAATATTCTGTATATATCTGTTAGGTGTATCACATATTGTATGTCACTTAATTCAGATGTCTCTCTGTTTATTATTTGTCCAGTTGACCTGTCTATTGAAGAAAGTGGGGTATTAAAGTCACCCATTATCACTGAGTTCATGCCAATTTTTGTCTTGTTCTCCTGAACTACTGATTTTATGAAATTGAGTGCTCCAGAATTTGGTGCATAAATGTTCATGATTGTAATATCTTCTTGGTCAATTGTTCCTTTGATTAGAATGAAGTAACCCTCCTTATCTCTTCTGATGAGTTTTACTTTGAAGTCTATTCTGTCAGATATTAAAATTGCAACCCCTGCTTGCTTCTTAGGGCCATTAGCTTGGAATATTTTTTCCATCTTTACACTCTAAGATAGTGTCTATCCTTGGAAGTGATATGAGTTTCTTAAAGACAATATAAAGATGGGTTTTCCTTTTTGATCCATTGCATCAGCCTGTGTCTTTTGACAGGGGAGTTGAGGCCATTGATATTTAGTATTATTATTAAAGGTATGGATTGTGTATTGTCATTTTAATTTCTTTGTGTTCATGGCGTTAATTTTTATTTCCACTGTTATACTTTCTGTATTTTCTTTCTGTAGTGTTTTGGGCATACCCATTCCTTTCTTTGGTCCTTTGTATGGCTTCAAGTATTCTCTGTAGTGCTGGTTTTGAAGACGAATTCTTTCAAGCCTATTTGTGTCATGGAAAACTTTCTCTTCCCCTTTGACCTTGATAGATAGTTTTGCTGGATAAAGTATTCGGGGTTGGCATCCATGGTTGTTTAGAATTGGGAATACTTTGTTCCAGGTTCTTCTGGCTTTCGTAGTTTACATTGAAAAGTCAGCAGTGATTCTGATGGGTTTTCCTTTGTACATGACTTGTTTTTCTCCAGCAGCTTTCAGTACCTCTCTTTGTTCTGTACATTTAATGTTCTTACTATCATATGTTGTGGGGACTTTCTGTTCTGATCATGTCTTAATGGTGTTCTCTGTGCTTCTTGAATCTCTGTAGGTATATCTTTCCTTAATGTAGGGAAATTTTCTTTTATGATCTTATTGAAGATCTATTCAGTATCATTGGTTTGATTTTCTTCTCCTTCCTGTATGCCTATAATATATAGATTTGGTCGTTTCATTTTGTTCCACATTTCCTGAGTGTTCCATTCCTGCGTTTTTGTGAATTTTGCATAGTCTTTGCTTATGGACCCAGATTTTCAACTCTATCCTCTAGTCTAATATTCTGTTTTCCATTTCATCATTCTGTTTGTGAGACTTTCTCCTGTTGATTCTGCTAGTTTTATTGAATCTTTCAGTCCCCTGCCCATTTCCATTTGTGTTTTCTTCACTATTTCTATCTAGTGAATTTGCTTTTCAAATTATGAATTCTTTTTGATATTTCATTAGGCCACATATTCATATATTTTTGAGCTTCCATCAAAAGTTTATGCCTTTCCTCTTTGAGTTCTTTGTGTTTTCTTGTAATTCTTTGATTATGTTTCTTATTGTTCTTTTTAAATTCTGTGTCCTGGGGTTCTACAGCATGGTTCTCAATGTTTTGCACTTCTGTAGAACTTGTGGGTTTTGTTGGGGACATATTTTCCTGCTTTTTCATATTGTTTGTGTTTTTGCATTTCCATCTGGGCATACTGATGTTCTTTGAGGTTATGTGTTCAACAGGAACTTCTACTCTGCTTTTGTTTAATTTAATTTTGGTTCAGAGTCCTGGCTGAGCAGGCATGTCTGCCTGATCCCAAGGCTGGGAGCTTGGCTGTGAGGGGGCCACCTGGGTGAGAACTTAGGGATCTATGGTAGGATGGGTGGCTAATCTGTTTTGGGAAGGTAGCCTAGGGATTTGGAGTTAGGGATCAAGAGCCAGCCTGTGACAGACGATTGAGGGGACAGTGATGAGAGGAATGGAGTACTTAGTCCTCCTATGGAGAATGGGTTGGAGCTACACTGGGCCCACCTGTAAGAGAGGCCAGCAGGGGCAGTGTGTAGGTGGATGAGAGAAATGGGGGAGGGAGACATTGAGCTTGATCCAATTTACTAGAGTCCTGGCTGAGCAGGTCTGTTTGCCTGATCCCAAGGCTGGGAATTTTGCCATGAAGAGGACTTAGTGATCTTTGGTAGGGTGGGTGGTTAATCTGGTTTGGGAAGGTAGTCCACAGATTTGGAGTTAAGGAGTAAGAGCCAGCCTGTGATAGAGGCCTGCAGGGAGGGACAGTGATCATAAATGTCTTTTTAAGACTTCATCATCAACCATGATGAAATAAGATTTTGGTATGTGGTCTTAGAAATGATAAGGTAAATTTTGGATAAGTTTAACTAATAAAATGTTTTATCATTAGATTGTAATTGGTACAGATTAATCTCAAACAAAAACATTCTCCTCTTCTGTCCTCATTTATATAGAATTCAATAAATGACAATGAAATTAAAAATGCCTAGACAGGAGAATCCCCTTTGGATTATAAAACTCCAAGCAGGGTTAAACTTTTGAAGTCAAGGCCTCCGGAAGAAAGGGAAACACTGAGCATATCAGTGTGTTTCCTACAATAACCTTCAAAATAATTTTAATATGATTGATGTGGTCTATCAATGTTTCCCTAAAAATGTTTCATTAGAGAACTTGGTCACCATTTGTAACATATCAGAGAAAGGAAAATTGTAAAGCCAATAACCAATTAATTGCTAATAAAGTGATTTTTTAAAACATGCATGCTATAGTGAATTTTTGCTTTAAATGGGCATATGATTAAGTGGGCTTCTTGCAATAACCTTTGTAAAGCCTATAGCACTCAATGAATTTATCTGTCAACACAGATAGCTTTAAAATATTAAATCTGTTCATTACATAAAAGGAAGCAGTCACTGGAATCTGATTTGGGAGTTATGCGATTCTGAGTTTCATAAAAGCTGTTCATCCCTTTCAGGCTGTATAATACAAGGTTTGTGATGAACATTCAACAACTTTTCATTATTCAGGAATTACCTTCTCTGGCATTGAAATTTGACTTGATAACCTTTTAACCCAAATTGCACAAGAAAGATTTGTTGATTTAGAATAGTTGATTCCTTTCATCTTGACATGATAGAAAGGCAACAGCAGTCATTTCTGTTTTATGGGTCTCCACAATAATTTATTGGGGTGCTTCAGGGTGGTATTTAGAGATAAAAGTCCAAACAAATTTGCATTTTTATCCCAACATTTCTCACAGGATCTCAAAAAGCTCACTAGGTATTCCTAGTCCTGCCAAGAATACCTTTGACATGGGTATAAATAGCCTTAATAACATAATTCACAGGCATTTAAATATAACATAGGCCAAGTCCTATGTATAAAAGAACTATATCTAACAACAGTTTCTTAAAATTGTATTGACCATTAATGAAAGTATTGATGAATTTGTTCAATTTTCTCAATAGGAATCTGTTGAAAGACCATGTGTCAAACATTATTGTGACACACTTAAGTTCTATAATCTAACACTGTAATCATAACTACTACCTAGTGAATGCCTGTCAAAAATGATTCATTGGGCCAAATATTTTCACATTCCTTTTAATTGATCACAATAAACTCAAGAGATATATTTATGTGTGAGTAATTTGAAGACTATAGAGTAATTTGTCCAAACTAACATTTCTCTGAAGAGTTGTTGATTCTGGAACTAAACTCCAGTTGTACTCAGTTCTAAACTTTATTAATAATTATGTCATACTGTTGTATATTGATAACAATATTACAGTTTGTCTGCTGGATGTGGTGATGCTTGCCTTTAATCCCAATATTTGAGAGACAGGGGCAGGCATATCTTTGTGAGTTCGAGATCACCCTGGTCTACATAGTGAGTTCCAGGCCAGCTGGGGCTACAGGGAGACCCTGTCCTTAAAAAACAAATCACAATTTTTCAATTGAGATCCTCAGTCCAAATGAAAATAAGATTTTGATGAAGTTTTTAGCCAATAATAATGAGAATAACAAAGTTTTAAAATACTGGGTATCCAGAATGTATCTTTTATGCTGTATTTTAACTATACCTTTTTTACATGTTATTTTCATAAATCTTTACCATTGTGTTGTGATTGCCTACAGTATCCAGAATAATAATAAACTATGCAGGTCAGTACCCAAGGAGAAGTAGACTAGGCCATATTGATGAGGCATGTGGTATGTTATCACATCGGTTTGCATAGGGATACTCCACGACGTACTAAAAAACAAGATCATCTTCAGACAAATTTTCATAATGTATCTCTATCATTAAGTTATCAGTGTGTGTGTGCTATTTTATCATTACATCAATATATAAACTAAGACACCATTTATATAATAGATACCTGTTTTATTAGTCATTTTGTTTGCTTTTTTGTAATGCTGATCTCTCTTTCTCTCTCTCTAATTCATTCATTTTCTAGTTCCAACAACTCTCTGTTGATGAATATTTCAAGAAATAATTCTTGAAGCTCTTTAATGTCATCTTCATCCACACCAGCATTAAAGCGATTTGCCTTCCCAAACACACAGAGTTGCTTGTTTTTACAGCCTCCATATCCTTGGTACACATTTTAAGTCATACAGAAACCTAAGAGTGCCATGTGTACACTCCATGGTGATATCATCACCCCAAGCCCCAGAAGGATTCTTTATGTATATGTAATCCATTCAGGATACCACACTTTGCCTCTGAGAATTCTCCTCAGCTTCATTAATATAATACACAGATGTATTCCTCATGTGCCAGGTAGGAAAATTTGTCATAGTTCCTTGATTTGTTTGAATTAAAAACATGTTGCTGGAAGAATTTTGATATTAAGATGAAGTTCATTAATACAACAAAGATGTATTACCAAGGATAACTTTAACCGAGGGCCAGGTGTTGAGACACAGGCCTTTAATCCCAGGGGAGGTAGAGGAAGGTGGATCCCTATGAGACTGAGGTAAGCTCAGAGACATAACAAGTTCTAGGGCAGATGGAACTACAAGGAGACCCTGTCTCAAAAAAAAAAAATAAATAAAATAAAAAGAAGAAGAAGAAAAAAAGAGCCAAAGGTGTGTTATTTCTTCCAAATTTTCTTTTCCATTTCACTGGCATTGTAAATAAGCCAGATGTATTAGGGGGGATATGGTTCATCCTGACTTCTCAAGGGCCTATACTGCTGGCATGTGCTTGTTAATATGCTTTAAGGTCCTGGGATTCCCACTTTGCCAAAGTACAAAAGGTCTCAATTCAATTTTTGTGCTGTAACATTGACCTCTCAGGGATGTTGTCTTTCCCCTAAAAGTCTTGAAGTTTGGTACTATCTGGAACTCCAATTTCATATATATATATATGATATATGTATTTGTGATACAAATACCCTCTAGTGTGGGCCCAGCAGCCAATGGTTTCCACTATTTCCTCCTGTAGGGTTGACGTTTCTTACCCACTTCCTCAGGTTTATGTTGGAGTTGTCTGAGTTGAGCTTGCAAGGGACTTGTATTTGCTGTTACCATTTCTGTGAGTTCATATAAGTAACCACCTAGCTGTCTGGAAAAATCTGTTTCCTTGGGTCACCCACCAATATTAGGATCTTTCCATCCCTTTCTTCTGCATGATCCCTAAGTCTGGGAGACAGAAGTTTGATATAGGTGTCCATATCAGGGATAAGCACACTATAGCCTGTTAGTCTCTGTATGTAGAATAGTTGTAGGTTTCTGTGTTAATTACAATCTGCTACATAAGGAAGATTATCTGGTGATAGCTGAGAAATGCATTAATCTATAGATATAAAAATAAGCCATTAGAAGGTAGTTGAATACCATATTTGTTTAGTATGAAAACAGCACTGGGCACTTACCTCTGCCTTGACCTGTCTAGCCACAGATTCCTAGGCCTGATATCAAGGTCAGTTATGGGATCCATCTTTAAAACAGACCTTAAATCCAATTTGAAAGTAATTGGTTAATCCAGTAATATTTGTACATATTTTGCACAAGTTGGCACATATTTCCAGGCCAGCTGTATTAAATAATTCACACCTGGGTAAAATTGATGACTTACTTTCTCTTCAAGTAGCATGCATAGTCCCTTCCATCACTATGAAATCTAATCAACAGAGATGAAACTTTGAAGTCATTGCTGGCTTGATTTCTCCTTGTTTGTTAACATAGTTCATGTATATAGTGTCCTCAGCAGTAGGATCACACCATCAATTAATATTGGGTAACCAAGAGGAGGGAAATGGCCAACACTATTTGAGGATTCTTCTAATTTGTTTCTCCATTGCCATGACAAAACACTCTGACCAATACCAGCTTGGGGAGAAAAGGGTTTATTTGGCTTACATCTCCCTGTCACAATTCATCAGGAAGCCCAAGGTAGGAGGAACTCAAGGAAAGAACCTGGAGGCAGGAGGTGAAGCACAGACCATGGAGGAATGCTGATTACTGAGTTGCTCCCCTGGCCCTGGCTCAACCTGCTTTCTTATATAATATAGACCCACCTTCCCATGGGTGGCACTATCCAAAGTGGGTTGTGTCCTCTCAAATCATTCAATAATGAAGAAGATGGCCACAGGCCAGTCCAATGGAGGCAATTAACCAAATGAAGCTCCCTCTACCCAGGAGTGTCAAGTTGACAGCTAACACTATCTAGCACAAGGATCTATGGGATTTCTAATCAACAGCTTAAAAAGAGGGAGTCCATTCCTGGCACTGGGGTTTTACTTTGTTAACCTATCATGTTTAATAGGAGAAATGATCCCTGATTACAAGGTTAACTACTTCTAATCTCCATGTATAATTTATATGTGTATTTTTTTAGAAATTTCAGTAATGGTAGGTTTACATGTGATTTTTTTCTAAAGGCCTTTAGGTTTTGTTATTCCTACCAAACCTGTCCTCTACCAGCCCTCCCATTCCTTATCCCATTTAACTCTACTTTTTCTATTATTCACCTTTCCACCTATTATCACTGCATTATACTTCCCCTCCTATGATGTATCACCCCACCATTGCCTTTTATTAATTTCCTGACCTCACAGGATTTTCCAATTGAAACATGCATATCTAAGAATTCAAAGTTAGCATCCACTTATGAAAATTATGTCTTTCTGGGTCTATGTTACCTCACTTAGAATGACTCCTTCCAGTTTCATATATTTACCTGTGAATTTCATAATTTTGTTTTAAACATCTGAATAATATTACACTGAGTAGTATAAATGTATTATGCTTTCATTATCAATTAATTAGCTGATGGACAACTAGGTTATGTTCATTTCCTGGCTATTGTGAAAAGGAAATCAATAAACACAGAAGACCAGAAATCTCTGTGGTAGGGTATAAAATCTTTTGATTATACCAAGAGTGGAATGCCTGGATCATATGGTGGATCTATTTCTTGCTTGCTTTTTAAAAAACCATGTGTATGAGTGTTTTGCCTACATGTACTTAACTGTGTCCATGTTGTACAATCCCCTCAGAAGCCAGAAGAGGGTATCAGATCCCCTGAAACTGGAGTTATAAATGGTTATTAGTCACCATATGAGTGGATGGGAACCAAACCTATGACTGCTGGAAGAAAATCTGGTGCTCTTTACTTCCGAGCCCCTATTTCTCTCTAGCGCCCCCTTTTTTTGTCTTTTTGAGACAGGGTCTCCTTGTACCCCAGCTACCTGGAACTCACTACATAGACCAGGCTGGCCTCGAACTCAGAAAGATCTGCCCGCCTTGGCCTTCCAAGTGCTGGGATTAAAGGCGTGTGCCACCACGCCCAGCTCTAGCCCCAATTTTTACCTTTTGTCTCCACACTGGTTTCCATAGTGGCTATACCGGGTTGCACTCCCTCCAGCAGTGAATGTGTTTCCATTGCTCCACATCCTTACCATTATTTTCCATTATTTTATTTTTCTTGATCTTAGCCATTTTGAGTTTTTTTAAGATGAAATATCAAAGTGATTTTAATTTTATTTCCTAGTGACAAAGGATGTTGGAAGATATTTTTAAGTATTTCTCAACCATTCATTTACGTTTCACCTTTAGAGAACTCCTTATTCAGCTCCTTTCCCCAACTTTTAACTGGGTTGTTTGTTTGATGTTTAGGTTTTTGAGTTCCTTGTATATTCTAGATACTAAATCTTGATCAGAGGTATAGCTGGCAAGGATACTTTCCTGCTCTGCAGGTTGTCTCTTCATTTGAATGGTGGTGGTAACTGCTGTACAGAAACTTCTTAACATCGTGTGGTTCCATTTGTCAGTTGTTGGACTAAATGCTTGTGCTATAGGAGTCCTGTTTAGAAAGTCCTTTCCTGTGCCTATATATTCCAATATATTCCCTACTTCCCCTTTTATCTGATTCAGGGTATCTGATCTTGTGTTGAGGTCCCTAATCCATTTGTAGCTGAGTTTGTACATGGTGAGAGATAGGGATCTTCATACGTCTACATGCCACTGTCCAGTTTGTCAAGAAACTTCCTGACAATGCTGTTTTATCTCCAGTGTGTATTTGTGGCTCCTTTGTAAAAAATCTGGTGGCTGTAAATGTGTGGGTGTAAATCTGGGTCCATAATTCTACCCCACTGATTATTGTGTCTGTTTTATGCTGGTATCAGCTGTTTTTATTGCTGTGGTTCTGTAGTATAATTTGAGACAGGGAGTGGTAATGCCTCTAGCAGTTCTTGAATTTTTCATGTTTTTTGACTATCTTGAGCTTTTTAGTTTCAATATGAAATTTGAGATTTTTTTCAATATCTGTGAAATATTGTATTGAATTTTAATGGGTCTTAAACTGAACTTGTAGATTGCTTTTGGTTGGATCACCATTTTTACAACGTTAGCCCTGCTGATCCATGAGTATGGCAAATCTTTCTAACTTCTGGTATCTTCTTCAATTTCCTAAGTGTTTTATTACAGAAGTCTTTCACTTTCTAGGTTAGATTTATTTCAAGATCTTTTATGATTTTGATACTATTGTGAAAGGGATCACTTCCCTGGTTTGTTTCTCTGTATGATTGTTGGTGGTATATAGGAAGGCTGTTGATTTGTGGGTGCTAATTTTATACACTGCTACTTTGCTGAATGTATTTATTAATTCTAGGAGTTTTCTGGTGTAGTCTTTTGAGTGTTTTAGATGTAAAAGCATATCATCTTCAAAAAAGGATACATTTCCCTATTTATTTCAAATTTTTATCCCCTTTATCTACTTTCTTTGACTTACTGATCAGCTAAGGCTGCAAGTACTGTATTGAACAGGAATGAAGAGAGTAAGCATCCTTGTCTTGTGCCTGATTTTAATGGGTATTCTTTGCTTTTGACTATTGGAACTATAGAACATTCAGGCCTTATCTCGTGTAATTGCAGCAGAAACATGAAAAAGAATCAGATTACTTTATTTTTATTACTTTTTAAAAATTCATATGTGAGAGAGGGAGCGCTCGCCAAGCCTCAGGTGTCCACAGGTCTTGACCTGGGAGGACATGCAGCAGGCACAGGCTGGCAGGGCATCTTTCTTAACAAAGAAGTTAAATATTGGTGGAAAGAGAGTAAACCTTGCCATTGGGGATACAGCAGGACAAGAGAGATTCCATGCACTGGGGCCAATTTACTACAGAGATTCAAACGGAGTTATTTTAGTTTATGATATTAGGGATGAAGATTCTTTTCAAAAGGTAAAAAACTGGGTCAAAGAATTACGGAAAATTCTGGGAAATGAAATCTGTTTATGTATAGTTGGCAATAAAATAGATTTGGAAAAGGAAAGGCATGTTTCATTTCAAGAAGCAGAATCATATGCAGAATCTGTGGGGGCAAAACATCATACCTCAGCTAAACTAAACAAAGGAACTGAAGAACTCTTTCTGGACCTTTGTAAAAGAATGATAGAAACAGCACAAGTGGAAAGGCAATGGCTCTAGTCAGGCCAGAGCTGCCAGGCGCGGGGTACAATCATTGATGACGAACCTCAAGCCCAGAGTGGTAGCGGAGGTTGCTATTCTTCTGGATAGCTGCTCATACCTGAAAGCGTCAAACAACAAAACTGTGGATCATTGACCTCAACATGAAGACTGCCACACTCCAAGTCACATTATTTTACCAATGGAGTTATAGGATTAACAGTATTTTAAATTACGTTTATAAGTGCTAAATTTAGTGGAGTTGTGACCAGAGAATTGGTATTTTCTACGAATGTTAACAAAACAATTACCAATGGCCTTTTTACACATTTTTTTTTCTTTAGTGAAGAATAATATGCATGTAGAGAAGACCTACTTAAAGGCTTCATTTATATTCTTTTAAATCGGATCTTTATTTAATAACATATATGTCGTTAGAATGGTATACATTTTTACTGCTCTTTGTGTTTTGTGGTAGTTTGAATTTATCACTTCTAAGCAGCATACTGTTTTTGTTTTGTTTTTGATTATCAGATACCTGAAGTTCTATTTTTGCAGGGTTTGCACAGGACCCTAACTGTCTACTACTTTGATATAATCTATATACATCCTGTGTGCTAACTGGTAAAATACACTGTAAATTGCGTATTAAATATTTTATCTGCTTTTAGAAGCACAAGGTGCAAAAATATAGATGATTGTCGTCTTGATGACTGTAAAGTGAATTAACATTTGGTGACAATGCCTAAGCTCTTTGACTCTGTTATAATGATCATCACCCTCCTTCTTCACTTTTCTTAACCTGAATTGTTGTGTTTAAGTTTTCACACCTACTTTACTTGAATTATTACTGTTGTCACTTTTTTCCCCTCTGAGTCTGAGTATCAAAAATCAGCATTTGCCTTTTATTATTATTAAAAAAAGATGACGTCTGAAAAAAATTCATATGTGAATATAATTTTTACTCCTCCCTCTCCTAACTCTACCTCCTCCATCTACCACCAGACTCCCTCTGGACTTCCTCACTTCTTTTTTCATTATTGGTGACTGTGTGGGTGGAGAGGATGGAAGGCTTGATAGCTTTAGTTGTCAAATTGACATACCTGTGTAAGGGAGCATCAATTGGGGTATTTCCTGCATTGGACAGGCCTGTGGCCAAGTCTGTGGGGCATCTTCTTGATTGTTCAGTGATGTGGAAGGGCCCAGCCCACTGTGGGTGGTGTGACTCCACGGTAGGTGGGCCTGTGTTGCATAAGAAAGCAGGCTGGGCAGGGGCCAGGGACCACACCCAGTAAGCAGCGTTCCCCCATGGCCTGTGCTCCAGCCCCTGCCTCCAGATTCCTGCCCTGAATTCCTACCTTGGGCTCCCAGATGAACTGTGACCCGGGATATGTAAGCTAAATAAACCCTTTCCTCCCCAAGTTGGTAGTGGTCAGAG
>NW_008338715.1:7170498-7186397 GCF_000622305.1 Nannospalax galili | reverse complement strand
AGGTGGGCCGTTGTTGTATAAGACGGCAGGGGGAGGAGGGGCCCGGGGAGCAAGCCAGTAAGCAGTGATCCTCCATGGCCCGTGCTTCAGCTCCTGCCTCCAGTTCCAGCCCTGATTTTTTACCTTGGGCTCCCTGATGAACTGTGACCTGGGAGATGTAAGTCAAATTCTTTCTTCCCCAAGTGGTTATTGGTCAAAGTGGTTTGTTATAGCAATAGAGAATCAAACTGGAACAGAAATTGGTACCAGGAGTGTGGTATTGCTGTGACAGACCTGACTTTAGTGTTTTTGGGAGGATTGTAGAAACCTTTGAAACTTTGGTCTGGAAAAGTCATTTAGTATTAGAGTTTGTTGCTGCCAACCTTGGAACATTTATGATGAAAGAGTTGTGGATGCTGGAGGCCTGGCTTATGAAGCTTCAAAGGGAAGCAGAGACTATCAGGGCTGTTTGTGTGATATCTTGAATTGAGTATCTGTGGGTTCTGGTCAGCTGGAGATGAAGAATTAGCTGTGATTAAGAAGAGACCAGAACCACTGCAGTGAAACCTTTGTTTTACTCTGACAATTGATGCTGGCTAGGTGGGGATGACAATCAAGAGACCACTCTCACTATGGTCATAAATTCTAGAAAGTATTTCCTCAGGGCCATCATACAGAAGCTATGATCCAGAGGGGGCCTGAGCCTCCATATCTTCCTGGAAGCAGGACTTAGTAATGTGTAACTGTCTCTTGAATGGTTCTGGTGATACAAGCATGAAGGGGCCATAGAGATAAACTGAGGCTTAGCATCCCAAGAGTCCAGGAAAGGCCATTGGTGAAAGTGCATCCTCAGTTGCAGTGGAGACCAAAGTGTTTTGGAGATTCCAGGACTAAGGGACAACCACCATGAGCAGTAGCAGGTGTGCAATGGAGCTGGCCTGGGCCTGCAGGATGAGCTATGTGTACTGTGAATAACAGACCAGAGAAGTGGAGCTGCTGAAACCCTTTGGAGCCCAGAAGATTGTGAGTGATTCCCAGATGTCCAGCCTTAAGCCACTTTGCTGGAATTAAGTTTTTCTTAGGTATGTCCAATTCTTCCCTTTTGAAATAAGACAGTACTTAATTTGATGTCACAGGAACCCATAATTAAGAGACTTTTAAAAGAGACTGTGAGGGGGCTGAAGAGATGGCTTAGCAGTTAAGAATACTGACTATTCTTGCAGAAGACCCAGATTCAAATCCCAGCACCCACATGACAGCTAACAACTGTCTGTAACTCCAGCCCAGAGGGTCCAATAGCCTCTTCTGTCCTTTGTGGGCATTGCACAACATGGGTGCACTTACCTACATGTAGGCAATGCATGCATACACATAAAATTAAAAAATAATAAACAATTTAAAAAAGAGATTATGACCTTTTCAGTATTTGAATTTTTAGGGACTGTGGAATTTTTAGGTTTGTATTGTTTTATGTTGTAATATTGTTAGCATCATATCTTCTGGGCAAGAAATGGAATGGCTATGGTTTAATAGTGATTTGTTTGTGTGTCAAGTTGACAATTAAAGCTATCCAGCACAATTGACCCCTTGTCAACTTGACACACCTGGGATGAGGGAGCATCAATTGGGAATTTTCCTCCATTGGACTGGCCTGTGACCATGTCTGTGGGGGTATTTTCTTGATTGTTGAGTGATGTAGGAGGGCTCAGCCCACTGTGAGTAGTGCCACTCTTGGACAGATGTTTGTGTATTATATAAGAAAGCAGGCTGAGCATGGGTCAGGGAAGCAATCCAATAAACTTCATTCCTTCATGGCCTATGCTTCAGATCCTGCCTCCAGGTTCTTGTCCTGAGTTCTTATCTTGGGCTCCCCAATGAACTGTGACCTGGGAGATGTAAGTGAAATAAATCCTTTCTTCCTCAAGTTGGTATTGGTAAGAGTGTTTGTCACAACAATGGAGAAACAAACTAAAAATGTCATGTATACAACCTACTGAGTCCATTTTTTATTAATCATATATACATGTAATTCCACAAAGTGTCAATGATATAGTTGCCTAAACAAAACCTGAATAATAACCGCAACAGTCCACATGCCATTATGTATAAGGGAAATTCCACAAGGCCCATTTCTAGATGAATTACAGGCAACCAATGGCTGCTGAGGAAAGAAGAATCAGTGTTCTCCAGACAGAAGCCCCCTGGCAGGTTATACAATTGGACTGATTTCATCTGGGGTCTAAATATGATTAAGAAGTAGTATATGAAATTTGCAAAAATGTGATTAAAATACACATTAAGAAAAAATTGAGAAACGTGTATGTTCATTTCACTGGTTTGTATATCTATGAACAAACGGTATTTTAGCTTTAATATACCCAGTTTTGAGTGAAATAATAAAATGTACAATAGGAAGTCTAATACTAATCAAATAAGCAAATTAAAATAACCATTATCATATCTAATTGTTTATGTTAATATACCATATAGTAAACTTTATACTCATACCAGGGCATATGTGGAACCAAATGACTCACAGTATTATCTAAAAGTAGAAAACTCCTGAAATTCGAATTGTTAGTTAAGTTTCAGATGCTGTAAAAATAGCATTCAATTACTTATTATATATTATGTATGAAAATGTATCATATTGAATTTTATGGCTCAAATTAATATTTTGTTTACAATATGTAAGTTGCATATTAGATCTAGGATATTAGATATGAAATGTATATTATATATAAATCACAATCTGTGTATAATATTTTATTTATTTTTTATTCTTGTTCCACATGTATTAAAACTGCAAACATGTTTTGTTAAAATTCAAACATCATTCCTTCATAATGTCTTTAATAATTTGAAGTGGTGATTCAGACTGTAATAATCATTATATTGGTGAAATCACAGTTGGAAGTTATCCAAATTTTTCTTGGAAAAAAATCATGTCGCAGTTACTTGAAGGCATTTTCCCATAAGCCTCCCCAGATGAATTTTGCATAAACATTCAGATTGACTCGATATGAATAATATCAACATACTCTGAGGATCAAAAAGGGATAACTTAAATTTCTTGAGTACATATTAGAGGTTCTAGCTTACTAGTTCTTTAGATTAGTTGTGGCTTTATGTTATGAACTAAAATATTATATTACTGTCTTCTGATATTTCTACAGTTCCTCTACTTTTTGAATAAACAACTCACATGTATTTCATTAATGTAGCAATAAATTATTATACAATTATACAGCTTTCAGTCTTATCATCCTGTTTCCATCGACAAAATAGAAGCTCTTTATGAAAAATAAAATTTTATAACTTTCATGAGTACAATAAGAGTAAAGATTGCATCTGTACTTGGTGAGCCAAAGAATGCATTCTTCCTCTATAACATAATACCATCCCATGACTTATGTAAGTGAGTTACAAGAGTAAAAAGACACAAAGTCAATGGATAAATTTAGTCAGTCAATTTTATTCTTATATATTTTAAAAAACCCTATACATTTGAAATACAAAATGTCAACACTGAGTCACTCTGAAAGTGAAAGATATATTTAACAAAATAGGCATGTACTATGTAGGCAAAAAAAGATAAGCACTGGTAAAGAATATCAACTATGACCAAAATAAATTCAGATAAAAAACGTATTCATTGACTCAAATAAGTTTACTGGTGTTGTTAAAATATGCATAATATTAAATTAAAAAAATAACACAATTTTCAACAAAGACTGAATGCAATCAATTTGAAAGTAGTAGAAACAATAGTTTGAAACTAAAATTTGTATAGTTATATTACTAGAGTATACAGTGAAGTTGTGATAAAAAGCAAAAATCAAAGGAACTATATAACCACTTAGCATAAGGTTTCAATAATAAGGACAGTGTGATATTAGCCAGAGTGCAGACACATATCAAAGGAATATAATTGAGAACAGAGAACCAGACCTGAAAATAAAATTTATATTTTACAGAGATGTAGAATGATCTAAACTAAGAAATGGTAGTTTTTTTCTTCAATAAATTTAACACATGGTGTTATAACAAGTGCACAATTTTATAAGAGAGATTTAGGAGCAAGAAAAAAAGAGGAAGTCAAAGATGTTGCTTATAAAGAAGAAGAAAAAGAGGAAGCTGGTGTGGTGGCACATGCTTTAATACCATCACTTGGGAGGCAGAGGTAGGCAGAACTCTGTAAGATCAGGGTCAGTCTGATATACATAGTGACTTCAAGGACAGTTGGGACTACATAGTGAGAACATGCCTCAAAAAAATAAAATCAAAAATAGAAGAGAAAGAAAGGAGGAAGAGAGAGAGGTGGAAAGGAAAAAGAAGAGAACAGAAAGATAAAATATTAGGGAAGGAAGGCACCTCAGCAAGACAAGTCTAAAGTTCATTTTGCTACGTTAAAGAAGCAATACTTGAAAGGCACGGAATTAATTCACATACTAGTGTTCAAAAAGAAATGTTATTATGGATTTAAACTTCATTGATTATCAGATACAATGAGATTACTCACATAGAGAGGACACACAAGGTAATTATTAGGGCAATTAATCTATTTTTTTATATTCTGCTGTGGTAGTATCTTCAGAGTACGTAGGTTGTGAAATCATATAATTAAACATAAAGAATATTTGCTTTAGTGCCCATAAATGAAATAGTAGAGTTGGAGAATATCAGGAACATATGCAGACTATTTCAAAAGACTCCAATTTTACCAACACTAACCTCATAAAATATTGTGGGTAACAGTGAACATTGCTTTAAACAGTAATTATGCTTCATTGCTGCTTGTAAATTTAAAGACACAAAGAATTGTAAGTGAGCTAATACATTGCTAGAGTTGTTTCTCAGAGCAGAAGAGGTGTTAGTTTTAAATATATGTTATAGGTGCACAGTGTTTTCTGTTTGTCCATAGTTTTGTTTTCAGTGGATTCTGTTACCTGGATTCAACCATGAGCCAAAAATATCAGTAGGAAAAACTGGAAACCAATAACTTAGGAGTTTTAAAATGCCATTCTGTAGAACAGAAAGAAATCTCTGCTCAGCATCAGCCCATTGTATAGTGTATCTATATTATATGCTCTACTTCTTTATGGGATCTGAGTGTGTGTGTGTGTATGTGTGTGTGTGTGTGTGTGTGTGTGTGTGTGCGCGTGTGTGTGTGTGTGTGTGAGAGAGAGAGAGAGAGAGAGAGAGGTGTTCAGCTATTCAGTTTTAATTCACTAATTCCCTAACATGTAGGTCATTCCATTATCTTCTTTTCTATTTTCTTCTGTCATGTGAATGCATAGCAATGATTAAGTTGAACTCACAAATTACACAAAGTAGAATAGCATTAATAAATAATAAACAATTATGCCAATGTACTCAATGTACTATATGAAAGGAATAACAATGTTATCAGAGTTGTGTATGTGTTTCTCTCTGTAATATCGTATAAGTTATGTGCATATTTCATGTGGATGTACTAAATGAAGGGGTGACTATACATGTTAATAGTACATATAATGCTGATATTTTTCACATATATTGGTAAAAGTATATCCTAGATGTGTTTTGAATGGATTAAAATACATTAAATATAGATATAGATACATGAATTCTATAACTGTGCTCACTTAAGACCTAGAGGTATGGCCTAGTACTCCAGAAGTTAGAAACACAACAAATACCTAAGGAGTTCTTCAACAAGCTGAACAAGGATTCTGAAGACTGATTCTAGGATTGGGAGAATGAAATAAGATTAAATGGGAACATTTTTTCTTTGCATTTCTAAAATAATTATTATTCAGATTAATTTGGGAGTTTTGGCTACATAACTTTAAATATTTCAAAAGAATAAATTGCACATTTGAAGTGTACTATTTTTATTCTTAAGGGAATGATATTATTGACACCCTTGGAATAATAATGGGTTAGCCACTGATTTTATTCTTTTAAAGAAAAACATTATCAGCACCACAATGTTGCTCACAGGTTAATTACTTAAACAAATAAAAAATTTGGACATATTTATGTCTTAATATTTCTATGAATACTAAAATTTGGAAACAAAATCTTTATTAGCATTCCCCTCACACTGTATTTGATTTATGTTACTGATTATGCTTTACCATAAATGTATCTCCTTCTACAAGGTGTCAAATTTGCTATGTAGAAAGTGGTCTGTCTGTCAGTTAATTTCTAGTGATTGGGTCAGTTCCAAGATACCTAATTTATAACACAATATCATATGGAATAAATAAAAATTTAATACTAAATATATACATATATTTATATAAAAACTTATAGCACTACTTATTTTAGCTACATTAGACTTGAAAAATTATATCTCTATTCATAGGAAATACTTCAATGCCATAAATATAATTACTTCAGTGTCCTTTTGAACATTTCTATAAATAGGGCCCCATATGGTATTCAATTAGAAAATCTTCCCCTCTGAGAACACAAGTCATGTTCTCGCAACAAGGTCTCCTTCTGTGCTATTAAGTCACGGACATGAACACTCTTGTGAGGTATCCACCTGCCTTGTCCTTCCCATATGGCAATAATCTTGAATTAACTACTCCCTGTCTTTCATTCCAAAAATATATTTCCTAATTACTTTGGAAAAATAATCTCTATTCTTCAAATAGATTATGTATGCTTTGTTACACTATTTCAGTAAAATTAAGAGAATGTAAGATTCCTTCAAGGGGTGGAAGTCTTAAAACAGATCAATATGTAATTGGAAACATATTACACACAACTATTTTTTTATGTTTAGTTCTTAAATAAGTATTTCAGGTACAGAGAAGAAAACACAGAAACTGAGTATTTGGAATTCAGGAATATATTGGAGCCACAGCAGTAATTTTAAAAAATGATAATTGTTAATTACACCCAGACTAACAGTAGTAGTTCTTTAATTCTACAACTGAACCATGTACATGTGGAAATGTGTAGTCTACATTAGTGCCAGAATTCCATTCATTAGGGACAACTTTGCTGGGTTACAAATAATTGTACTTATTTTATGTTTTAAATTATTGTTGAGGAGAAGAATCCTGGAAATAAAATTTGGGTTACAATGCAAGAATTTTACTAATCTCAGAAAGCATAGCATAAAACCAAAATGTGTTGTGGAATGAACATTAAGTTCCAAAAGTCTAATATCATACAGAAAAATTTAGCTTCTCAGGAGTTCATGGAAAGTGGTCAAAATATCATACTGCATCATATTTTAAGAGGGTTTGAGGAGGTACTGTTGAAGACCCAGGTATCCAATGAGTTACTAGCAGCAGAGGGTCGGAGAACTAAACTGCATGGTCAGGAGATGGATTCATCTTTGAAAAAGTTTCCTAGCAGGAGAGTAGAGAGAAGAAAACGCTAAGAATTTTAGAGAATTCTAGAATTTGTGCGTGTGATTTAAGAGGGTAGCAGGAAGGAAATGGTACTTTTTGAAAGAAAGAACCCCCATCTCTTCCTCCCTGAGAATCCCATCCACTGTCCATCAGCTATGAGCTAACTAATGAGAAGTCAGAGAAACACTAGTTTAGAAATATGCTTGGAGCAGAACACAAAATCAAAGTAAATAGGAAGATAACCTTGGAAATACATATTTGCATTTCTTTTTATTTATATGTATTAACAAACAGTATAAACTAAGTAATGGATCTGTCCATGCACATGGTCTGTGAGACAACCTTGTTTTGCAGTACTATCTCACTATGTGAACATGTGGAAACATCTGTAGTAAGTGCCTGGAATGAGCCGCTGTGACATTTATGAAATCTCAACAATGAGCAATTAGATTCTAACCTTTCATTTTTCAGGCTTAAAAACCATTTGTATTGAATATGTTTTATTTTTGAAATATATATTTACGTTGGGAAAAATCTGCTAAGATGTATCAAGAATAGTCAGTTGAGGAGTGAAAAAAAAAAGAAGGGGATTGAAGGCAGTCCATTACTGATAGGCCTGTGTCTGAGACAAGAAGCTAGTTAAGACATCTACAGAAAGTAGGGGACAGGAGAGTGGGATGAAGGCTTGAAATGGGGGAGAATTAACTCTGAAGCAAGATCAATTTCAAAGTAGAATATGCAGGCAATCAGCAATGAAATATCATGGACATACATAGCATAAAGGAACATATTAAGCAATTAGAAATCATAATTAGGAAGTGTGCTTGAGGACCTTGGGTAAGAGTCAGGGACAATCCCAAGTGGGCTGTTGTAGCATGGGGAGTGATCTCTGAAATTTCAACACTAACAATTAAAATCACCTGAGGAACTTTCTAAAATATAGTCTTGGAATACAAATCAGTCCTTCCAAGTTAGAAAAGCTTCTGGTAGGCTCTGCAGTAATTGAAAAACTCCTTGTGTCAACTTGATGAATATTAAAATTATACAGTATACAGGGAAAGAGGAGAGTGTGGGAGACTGAAACAGAGGGAGCAAGGGAGGGAGGGAGGGGGGAAGGAAGGAGAGAGAGATGATAAACTTACTTTGTTGATTTTGTTGTTCTTTCTGTGTATATAGATGAAATTCACTAAATTAGCTAGTAAATCTACCATAAAGTGTGGTGTAGGAGATATTCTCCCTCCATTAACTATTTTGGTGGATGAGACAGAGTTCTGACTGAGAATTATAGCTTTTTAAGTCTTATGAATACAAGTCTAATTTTGTTGTATCTAGTGGAATCCACTGTTATCACAGGGGCCAGATTATAGGTTATTATTAGAAATTTATTTTTCCACAGATGCCTTTAACTTCATTTCCCTTTATATGTGCATTTATTTTTATGGAAACACAACTGTTAATATTGAATGTTTTATCTTTTAAAAAAACACTACAGATGTTACTTTTCTCTAGCTATTTTGTTAACCATAATTCCATGTTTGCAGTGAGGAAATTTGAATTTAAATGTATTTATATTCTCTACTTTTGCTATTTTTTCCCATGGCTTCATTAAGTCCATACTCCTTGACTATCATACCAAGGAGCTTGCCCACTAGTAAAGTTATGCATCAATGCATTGTGGCACTGTTACCCAGAAACCATCATCTTCATCCTCAGCAAATGGAAATTTACACGTAAAGAAAATGAGATTATCTATTTTTCCTGAGAATATGGCTTATGCTCTCCTATTCAGAGTTTCATATAGATGGTGGTTATTTAGTCCTTAAACTTCATTTCTTTGCCTGCAAATTAAGCTGAACATTGGGAGCAGCTCTAAGGGGCACAGTCACAAAGGTACCACCATATATCAGAAGGCTGAAGGAATACATATCTTGTCTTGAAATTCTTGGTCATTTCTCTGGATGTAGAAAACAGTGGCCTGTAGAATTTTTGATTATTCTCTACCTGTTCATTTTTAAAAGTCTTCCATTCACTAAAAGTAAAATGATTTAGTCATGAGATAGCCAACCAGAACCACCCAGAGTTTACATAGACTAAATAAAAAGAATGACATTAACTATTAAGTAGTGACAATGACTGTTCATTGTGGTTTAAATTGGTACAGTTCGAATACAGACAGGACTAGTATGCATAATTATAAGTAAAATGACAAATCACTAACATGTATTTTTAAATGTACAAACTTTGATCTTCGTATTCCGTTTAAGAATGTTTTGGATTATTCACATCTAGAATCAACAGAGACAGTTGAATAGCAGCTTTACTTTCCCCAGCGGATGTTGGTAATGGGCTGAGGTCTGAGTCAGGAGGAGCTGAAGTACAGAATGGTAAACCTTGAAATTTAATTCAAAGTTTCAAGGAAAATGTGTAATCCAAACTTAGACATTACTAATTTTAGAGAAGTTATGCTCATGAGAATATATGTTAACATATATATATATATACATATATATACATATATATCACATTTTATCCAGAAGTAGATAGAATTTACAAAAAAATCATTTAAGTTTAATTATTAACATTAGTGCATGTATATACCTGGAGGCTACATGTGAAGGAGTACAATGTCAGACAGGATAGACCTCCCTTTGAGTGGTTGGTCAGAGTAGTCCAAGAGATTTTCAAAATAACAGAGGCTATTGCCAGAGCCCTTAGTTATTTACCAGAACTCAAAGGTAAGACCCTACTGTAGAAGACGGGATATAATTTGGAGACAGGCCTTGGAGCAATGGAGCAGGAATTGACCTGGAAGCCTTTTTCCTGAAGACTAGTTGTCATAGTTCTAGAGGGTACATTGTAAGATGCTAAGGAAAAAAAATTAATCAACTACCAAGCCTGGTCCTAAAGCTGAATAACCATAATGACTGCCATAGCAAACTACCTCTATTGGTGCAGTAGTGGCACTGTTGTCTTGAGGGGGATGGTAATCAACAGATATCTAATTAGACTGAAAGCCATCTCAATAGGCATGAACTCATGGGCAGCACTGTGATTATAGCCAAATACACGTGACTGGAAAAGTCATAGATACTAGAGAAAACCATGTATCTGTCATATCTCTAGAAAAATGAAATTTCTTACCATATCCTAAATATGGACTCTTATATTTACAGACAAATATACCACTCATCAAAGAAGCTTGTTCTGCAAAAGATGGAGGTTACTGCAGAGTTGCACAACTGGCTACACACAGAGAGTATACCAGAGTCTGAGTGATGCCCACCTCTAGGTGACATATCTACAGTGAAACCTCTACACCTAAGACTCATGAAACACAGAGTGGTGGAGAGAATGCCATTGGATTCCCCAACTCTCACCAGCAAAGCTTCCTTATATAACGGAGAGTGATGCACATAGAAAACCACAACTGACTAAGTTCTATAGAATAACAGACTGCAGAGTGTGTGTGTCCTTGAATAGGACTCCTAAATTCAATTATTAAAATATTTCTCATAGGGCTAAAGAGATGGTTCATCAGTTAGGAGCACCAGCTGCTCTTTCAGAAGACCTGGGTTCAGTTCCCAGTGTACCTACATTGGGACTAAACTGTCTGTAACTCCAGTTTCAGGGGAATCCAACACCCTCTTCTGACCTCTACAGGAACTGCATGACTCTACAGGTGCACTTACACATATGCAGGTAATACCCTCATACACATAAAATTAAAAAAAAATCTCATGACAATTTGTCTTTTTTCCAATATTAACAAACAGTAAGAGAAAAACACAGTGGAATCATATAGACCGATTTACATATTCTTTCCTGTTAAAATAATTGATAGCTTTAATGTCTAGTAGCTTGTAATATCTACTAATCGAACCCAGATAATTGTAACATGGAATCGAAATATTAATAATAAAAGAAAAATAGTACAATGTTTTATAAAACATTTGCTTTTCTAGATAAGATTATATAAGCTTCAATGTGTGAAAACAGAAGTAGCTCATTCTGAGTACTGGGATTTTTATTTGCTAGAGTGAAGTGTCTATTTGGAGTACTCCCCTGTGTTATCCTGTACCTCTATTTAAACTATTTTACATATGAATGTACATGTTTTCTACAATATTAGGTCTCCTTATTGTTTCTGAAAAGGTATTTAGTATTAGTTATCCCTCCCCATACTCATTCCTTTACTCCGGCCTCCCATCTCTGTTCTAGTTTGCTTCTATTGCTGTAATAAAAAAATCACTCACTGAAACCAACTTGAGAAAGAATTTATTTTGCTTACAGTGTAGTTCATCATCAAGGGAAGCCAAGGCAGGAACTAAAGACAGAAACCTGGTGCAAAGACCATGGAGAAATAATCGCTTACTGGCTTGCTCCACTGGCCTGTGCTCAGACTGCTTTCTTACACAATACAGGGCCAACTGAGCCTTCCTACATCACTCAACAATCAAGAAAATGTCCCACAAACATGATCATAGGCCAGTTCAATGGAGGCGGTTCTCTATTTGAGGCACCCTTAATCGAGGTGTGTCAAGTTTATGACTAAAGCTATCCAGCACAAATCCCACCCCATTTAATCCTTCCTCTTTTATCTTTCTGCTTTCTCAGTTTATATCTCTATATTCTATTTCCCTTTCTTTGAAAGATTCCTTCATCCCCCATAGCCCCTTAGTAATTTCCTAACCTCCATTGATATCAATGTGGAGTTTCCTTAAAAAGCTAAATGTAGATCTATCATAAGATCCAGTTATACTACTCTTAGGAATATTCCCAATGGAGTATGTATCCTGTTACAGATAACTTGTTAACCATTTTGTTGCTGCTCTATAGAAACAGTGAAATAATATCTTAGAAAATAGTTGATGGGCTGGAGAGATGGCTCAGTGGTGAAGAGCACTGCCTGCTCTTGCAGAGGTCCTGGGGTCGGTTCCCAGCACCCACATGGCAGCTAATAATTGTCTGTGATTCCAGTTTTAGGGATTACAATGTCCTCTGATGGCCTCTATTGGCATTGCATGACATGGGTGCACTTACATCCTTGAGGCAATACACTCAGACACATAAAATAAAAATAAATAAATAAAGCTAGGCATGGTGGTGCACACCTTTAATCCCAGCACTTGGGAAGCAGAGGCAGGTGGGTCTCTGTGAGTTCAAGGCCAGCCTGGTCTACATAGTGAGTTCCAGGACAGCTGGGGCTACAGGAGACCTTGTCTCAAAAAGACCCCCCAAAATTTAAAAATAAATAAATAAATAAATAATAAATAAAATATTTTAAAAAGTTGGAAAATTATGAACTGTCAAATGAGAACTCATTTAATATCACAATTTGAACATTATAATAGAACAAAAATAAAACAATATTACTGAGTAATTATTCAGGTAAAATTACCAGGAAGTAGAAGTGCCTAGATTGTCCATCAAATGATGAATGGATATTTAAAATATGGTACATTCACACAATGGAATATTATTCAATTTTTAAGAAAAATGAAACTATTAAATCAACAGGTAAAAGGAAGGAACTGGAAACAATCATCCTGAAAGATTTAACCAAATCCAGCATGACAAACATCTCATGTTTTCTACCTCATGTGTGTTAGCTTCAGATTTGGATATATGTGTTTCTTTTGGAACTTGTCTGTTTTTATTAAATCTTATAAGAAAAATATTTTGGGCACATCAATATAAGACAAATAAGGCATTATTAGATCATAGTCTTTGTCTATAAATTGGTTTAGAGTCACAGATCTACTTGGATTAGTGCATATTTGTGTGTGTTTGTGTGTGAGATAGGGTCTCCCTGTAGCATCAGCTAGCCTGGAGCTCCCTATGTAGACCAGGTTGGCTCTCCATCTCACAGAGATCTGCCTGCCTATGCCTCTTAAGTGCTGTGATGAAAGGCATGCACCATCATGCCAGCCACACGTTTTAGTAGACATATTATAAGACATAATTGGTCTGGTTTGTTTTTGTCAACAAGACACAAACTGGAGACACCTGGGAAAAGGAAACCCCAGTTGAGCAATTTCTCCATCAAACTGGCCTCTGGGGTATATGCTTGATTGTTCATGTTCATCGATGTAGGGGACCCCCTACTCACTGGATGTAGGGGACCCCCTACTCACTGGAGGTGGTGCCATTCCTGGGCAGATGGGCCTGTGGTATATTAAGAGAAATAGCTAAGTAAGCCAGGGAGAGCAAGCCAGGAAGCAGCATTCCTCCATGGTCTCTGCTTTAGTTCTTGACTCCTACTTCATGCCCTTCTTGAGCTCCTGACTTGGCTTCCTTTGTGATGAAATATGATTTGAATATGTTAGCACAATATATATTTTCCTCCACAAGAAGGTTTTGGTCAGTGTTTATCATGGAAACGGAAAGCAAACTAAAACATGGAAAACGATAGAAATAGCAAATTAGAACTTGCTTAGGAAAGTATGAAATGGCTAAGGAGTTATATAATCTCAAAAACAAGTGAGAATTCAGTGTAGTTACATTCTCAATCAACACTGCCACTGAAATACCAAGAAGAAAGCAATTAAACATTCATAATTATAATGAGAAAGCACTGATAGTTTTATGTATTGAATTAAGTCAATCAACCAAGAGAATATTACCTGAATTTATGTAATTATACTTTTTAGAATGCAGAGTAATAACTCATTATTCAGTGATTATCACTCACTGTTGATTATTATGCTCTACACTCAAAAGAAGCAAGGTAAAAATCTAACCAACATATTCTAGAAAATGCCATCAATAAAAATATATGAAAGGTAGAAAATGAGATAAACTAAATAATCTCCCTAAAATTTTTAAGTTTAAATAACAAGGTTGAAACTTAAAGTTTTTGATAAGTTCTATTACATCATAGCACTGTATAGCAAGTTACATTTGTGGTTTTTAATAAGAAATTATGTTGTGAATTCTCTTCCCTCAAATCAAAGCATCCTTTTACTTTATCTTCAGTTCAAATATCAACAGTGTGATCACTACTACATACCTCGAAGACTAAACTTACCTAATAGGTTCATGAGTATAGAAGTAATTAATATAAATCTTCAGTGTTCACAATCCTGTAGAAACTCAATAAATCTTACCAAGAGTAAAGATGACGTAGAATGCAAAAGCATTGACCAGAAAATCGTGAAACGCTGTCTTCTGTATTGACTTTGCCTTTTGGGCAGCAATAGTTCCTACCATTGCATTTTAAGCAAATATCAATCACCTATTTAAGCTACATGTTTTGTTTAGCTATAAGAAATAATCTATGGTTACATTAGATATGCTGTTTTGGTTTGGTTTTTGCTTTTTAGAAACAGGGTTTCCTTGAAACCCCAGTGGGATGGGGACTCACTGTGCATACAAGATTAGCCTCAATCTCACAGAGATCTGCCTGCCTCTGCCTCCTGAGGACTGGGATTGAAGACATGCACCGCCATGCCCAGCTTATATACATATTGAATATTGTAATAATTGTCTCTATGATAAGAACCTATTAAATAACAGTTTTGTATGATTATTTTTGACTTTTCATTCACAAGTAAAAATATTTTTGCTGTATTCTCAGTCATAAGACAATATTTATGGGAAAATGTGGAACAATATTATATAATAAATCCTACTTCATAATTTGAAATTAGTAGTCATAACAAAATCAGGAAGCTATGAGTCCAAATCATTGTTGACAATTTGAACTTAACATAATTCTCATTCTAATGGTAAAAGATTTACATATCAATATACATAAAATGTAGAATAGAGAAGGCTCTGCAGTAAATGTGAACTGATGATACTTATGAATGAAAATTATGAACATAAGACTAAATTTGTGTCACCACATTCCAAAACAGAAACTGTGAAATAATATCTTAGTAAATATTTGCAAAATGATAAACTGCCAATTGGGAATTCATTTAATATCAAAATTGGCACATTTATAATAGAAAAAACACAGTGATTTTTAGCAATTATTCAGTCACTGACACTGTATGGTACTTACCAATATGCCTACTGCTGATTACAGAAAGTGATGACATTTATCTCAGTGGATCAATTAAAGGCAGGATAGGAGAGAAGAGCTGCTCAATTTAATGATCAACCTTTCCATATGAATAAAAATCACCCAAACTCTAATGAATTCACTTTTTTTCAGATTCTTTCTTTACAACGTCATCCACTGAAACTCTTTGTTTCCTACCTCTGGGAATCTGCAAATATGGTTATGTTCCTTGAAATAATATATATTTTACGAGGGTGATGTGCTTACTACACAGAACCTCAGAATGGCATAGAGTATGAGAATTGAAAAGGCATTAAATATTTATTTCTAACACCATAAATTACATAAGTAGGTAAGAAATCCATATTTTTTCTTTAAAAATATACCTAGATTGCTGTATATGTGCTAATATAGATTCTTTTGAATATGTTTAAGTTTGTGCAATATGAGATTCTCTATGCAAGATCTGCTCCATTTTTGTAAGTGATGCCTATAACTTGAAATTTATTCTAATGTGAATTTCTGTTCCTGGGCCAATTCAACATCTAGCAAATTCT
>NW_008338715.1:7155604-7169628 GCF_000622305.1 Nannospalax galili | reverse complement strand
AGATTATACTATTTTATTTTAACTATTTAATAATGTACACGACATTATTAATTTATTGTATAATTTCTTAACTAAATCTCAATCTCAATCTTAAGTTTGGTTTGAAACATTGTTCATTTTGATAATATTTTATTAATTCTTTGAGCATTTCATGCAGTGTATTCTGTTCATATTCAATCCTCTCCTCAATCTTCTTTTAGATCTGTCCATAGCTTCTTACCACCCATCTAAAACTTCATGTTCTTCTTTTGTAAAGCACACCAAATCCAATTTGTGTAGTCCAAACACTCTTGGGTGTTGGTCCAACTTCTACAGCAGTGTCAACCTACCCAAGGATACACCCTTAAAGAAAACTTGCTCTCAATTTTCCAGAAGCTACCAATTGCAATAGCTCCTGAGTCAGGTCTGATACTTCATACCCATCTACTCTTTGATGCATGGATTTTGTATGACTTGAGCTTGAACAGTACTTATGAATGCAGTCACAGCTGACAAACATTGGGTTTCATGTATTCAACTGCCTTGATTGTCTCTGGCATGCATTATTTCCTTGTATTTATTTATATCTGGCTCTTAAATTGTTTCTGTCTTTCCATCCACAATGATCCCTGAGCTTTGTGGAAGGAATGTAGTATAGATGTTCCATCTAGGGCTGAGCACTCTGTAGTCTCTTATGATATACATGCTGACTACTTGTGAATCCCCTTGTAATCATCATCTATTGTAAAAAGAAAGCTTCTATGATGAGAATTGAGAGCTACACTAATCTATGGATGTTAAGGATCAACCACTAGAAGTCAGTTTATACCATGTCCATTTTGTAGAATAATAGAGGATTGATCCTAAGGCTTAAGACTGGTCTAACTACAGGTTCTAGGCTCTGTAAAGATTCCAGGAATGGCATCCATCTTGTGGAACAAGACTTTAAGCCCATCAAAATGTATTTAGTTACTCCCACAACTCTTATGACACTATAGCACCAGTGCACATATCTTTTTAGGCCAGTCATTATTACAGCTTGCAGGGTTCATAGCTAGGTAAAATTGATGATCATTTTTCTCCTTCAGCTGTGTGAATACAAGTATGAAATCTAGCCAGTATGGATGAAGAATCCAGGTCTGTATCAACTTGATTTTTCCTTATTCTATGACTTAAGTATGTGATGTCTGTAGTAATATGGTCTTACCATCAAGTTTTGGTGGGTAAGACAACAGCAATATACAGAAATGGATGAGGACCTATGGAACTCCACTAAGAACTTCAAAAGATGTATCCCATTCCTGGAACTCAGATTTTTATTTGCTAACCTGTGGTATCTAGTAGAAGCATTGTCCCTTTATTATAGAGTCACTTTATTTGAAGATTATATATGTGTGTGTGTGTGTGTGTGTGTGTGTGTGTGTGTGTGTGTGTGTGTGTATACATCTTAGGAAATGTCTACAGTAGCTGGCTTCCCTATGACGTTTTCAAAAGGACTTTATCGTTAGTTATCCCTCCCCCTACTCCTACTTCTACCTTGTAGTCCCATCCCACACCCCACTTAACCGTAATTTTCCATTAGTTTCCTTTCCTCCTTCATATCACTACATTCTATCTCCTCTCCCTTAAAAACCTTTTCTCTCATTACCCATTATTGTGTTCTCATATGGAACACATATTTAAAAGTTCAAAACTGGAATCTACATATGAGAGATAATATGTGAGTTTTGTCTTTCTGGGTCCTAATCACCAGCGTGATTGTTTCCAGCTTTATCCATTTAAGGTAGGATCCATGTAACCTGGGTTTGTTTCAATTCCCTATAGAGTTGGACATGACTAATTTCCTGATATACCCTCTTTCACCTTCCAAGTGCTCATTTAAAAGGTGTTTGTCACTGTGCTCAGCACCACACTTGTAATTCACAGTTGTATTCCAGTAGTTAACAATTTTTTTTGAAATAGTGTTGTGCATATTTATAAACTTTAGTGATTAATTGGTATCTTGAAACTCACAAAAATGATACGTCTGAACTCAACAGGTTGCAATATGGACACATGTTATCTAATTAATTTTGATCCCAACTTCTAAAGTTAAAGTATAAAGTTTTAAGTTCATGCATGAGTGATGTGTATTTTCATAGTATGTTTTTATTATTTATTTATTTATTTATTTATTTATTATTTTTCTTTATTCTAGGATTAGATCCGTGGCCTAGTTCATGCAAGGAAAATGTTCCAATATTGGGTACACACCCATTTTGTAATTCTTAGAGGAATATAGCCAAATTTAACATTTACACCTTTTCCACCTCTTCTTCTCTGGCCAACTCTTCCCACATTCCCTCAGCCTAACTCCCTCTCAATATTATGACCTCTTTTTTGCTTATTGTTTTTACATACGCATATATGTAGCTGTAAATAGTCTACTGAATTCAATTAGTGGTGCTTGTATATACATGTGTTTCTGGTGTACTACTTGGGAATGGCTAAACTACTAGGGAGTTTGTCACTGGAAAAAACTGATTCATTCTCTCTCTCTCTCTCTCTCTCTCTCTCTCTCTCTCTCTCTCTCTCAGCAGCTGATTGTGCCAGCTCTTCATCAAGATGTGTCATCTAATGAAATTTCCCCCATTCAAAATGGCATGTCAACTGGTTGTGTCATTATAAAGTCTTCATTTAGACAACCATAGTGCTGAAATTTCATGGATGCAACTTCCTTGTCATGACTAGAATGCATTTCTAGAAGCAGGCCTCATGGCTGTTATAATCTTTCCATCCTCTCTTTTGCCCTGTTCTCTGAGGCTCAAATACAGGGGTTGCATTTTAGATATTTCAATAGTGGCAGTGCATCCCATAATCAATTATTCTGATTTTGGCCAGTTCTGTGAATGTCTGTAGTAGCCCCCATTTGCTTTAAAAAAGCATATTTGATGAGGGGTAAGACTATACTTGTTTATGGATTTAAGTATTTAGACTATAGTAAGAAATTACATTGGTTTAGGAAGTGCTAATAGTATGTTATCTTCTTGAAATCAGTATTGAGTTTTAGTTTAGAATGTTTTCATTCTGAGAGAGAAGATAGCAATAAATACCATTAAATTCTAGATTTTGAGGTATAAAAATCATCTTTTAAAGTATCAACCTGTGCATCATATCTCCAGGCAGATAAATAGGAGACACAAACCAAATATTCTGCATTAATTAAGAAGGAACCAATGAACTCATCTGGCCCTCTAATCAAACCATGGGAAGAGATACATATTCTAGCAAACAAAGTATCTTACCCTAAAAGTTAATACATTTGTGTTGTAGCTTCAATTTTAAATGTTCTCTGAAGAACTATATGTTAAAGGTATGGTCCTAACTTGGCAGATAATATTTTCAAAATTGAACCATAGAGGTAGCACTTCTAGTCACTGAGAAAGTGCCCTAAATAGAGATATTGGGGCTTGGCCCTTCCTCTTCCTCTCACATCCCTGCCATGAGGTGAAGCTCCTCTTACTACCACCTCCCATTATGAAGTGCCTCAGAACAGGGCCCGAAGATTAGGACCAGCTGGCCATGGACTGTGATTTCCCCCAAACTGTGACAAAATAAACCGTTCTCTATATAATTCCATTATTTTTAGGGTTGTGTCTGTAATGAATAGGTGACTAACAAAGTGGCTCTTAGCTTGGTCATCCTACATGAGACCTTGCCAATTTCTGTCCCTCCTCCATCTCTAGTACTCACACCATTTGAATCAACTTTCCTCTTTCACATTGAAAAATCTACTAGATGTAATATTCAATGAAACTTCTAGCCATTAGTCTCTCTGATTTATGCTGATGTGGCAGAGACCTAATTACTATACTCAATGAACCACAGAGGTGGGCATAGGGTAACCACTTTGAAAAAGTAACCAGTTGAATTTCACAAGCCTAAATCTATCTTTGGAAAGCCTATGGAAATACTTTGTATTAGATTATAATTTATCTGGTGCCACTTCTTCCTACGAAGGTACTCAATGCAAAACACAATGAATCTCAATTATGAGATTGTTATTGTAGTTAACATAAGGAATTTCATCTTGGAAATTATTTCATTAAGTTTAAGTTAATAATGAGAGAAAGTCTATTTAATATATTAGAACAATGCAAGTGTAAGGTAGGTATAGAGATAGGAAAGAAGAGAGTCAGGGAAGGAGTTGGGGAAAGGCAGTTATACCCATCACCTTGTATTATTGAAGAACTGTAGGAATTTCTATCAAATGTTGCTGAGGGAATCATTTATGTAAACTTACCACAGAAAATACATTATAAATATTAATACAGTCTATTTTCAATGAGTTTTTGAATTTGCATAGACTATTACAAAGATAGACTAAAATAACACTTCTAATGATGAGGACAGGAAATTCACAGACCAAAGAAGGACTGACCAGAAAACAGACTAAGATATTTTGTGCTTTACTCTGGAATGACATTTTAACTTAAGACAATGTATTTTTCAAACTTAAAAGATAGGAATTCCTAATGTGATTATTGTCAGAGTCAGAATAAGGAGGGCGTTTGCAGTGTCAGGAGTGCTATTTGTAGTATCAGCCCCAGAAAGACACTGGACAGTAACAAATAGAACTCGTGATTCATCTACTACATGCCTTTCTATAACCTAGAAGTAGCATAATCAACACCAACTACATGATGAAATATGAACAGGTGTGAAAGATTTTGAATATATTCCCCAGCTGATATTCATTTTATTAGTTACTTATTTTGTTTCCCTTTAAAAGAGAAGAAGTGATACAAGCTGAGATACCAAGAAAAGACAGATATATAGCTGATAGGTTACTTGATTTTTCTTTTTATTACTTTCAATGTATAGGTGCTTAACATTTCTATTTATTTTACATGAACTTTGCTGGCTTATCCAAACCTTCAAAAATTTTTTTATACAATAAAGGCAGTGTATACGTGTGTCAACACACACACACTGATATTGGGATATAAAATAATCGAACTGCTTAAGTTTGTATTTAAATTCGTGAAGGGCAAATGAAGGTCCAAGGCACCTGGAAGGAAAAGAGAGTCCATGGAACAGGATCATATCAGTACAGCCATGGCTCAGAGTCACAGATAACTTTGTAAACATAAGCTACTTAATTCTTTCAGCATGGTGTATCTGAATGCAAAGCACCTATTTTACAGCCAGATATATTGATATCTTCAGGGATAGGTTGGCCCTGGTTGCCACTTTGAATATATATACACCAATCATCCTTCAAGTAATATTTCATTGTGGGAAACTAATTTGTTCATAAAACTCTGTGCCACACATGTTCATAAATCAATTGTTTATTTCCTGTCAAAATATAATACATTTTGTTTAATATTGTGTGAACACATGCTCAAGGCAGGAAAACCAATTTTAAGAATTGGGTTTAACAAAGCCCAACATTTTATTCAGAAGTATTACATAGGGAACACATATAAGAAAGCAAAACACTACAAGAAAGTCTTCTATTCCTTTGACTAATTTTCCAGCTCTGAGAAACGTTTGGATAGTGAACACTATTGATATGGGACCAAAAACTCTCCTTGGTAGAAGTGAGAGAGGGAGGATTCCAAATATGTTTCTGCTGAGGATTATAGAGTGCTGTATAAAAATAATTATTATTTCTTGGTTGGCAAGGTAGTAGTGAAATGGTTTTTGGAAAGGCAAGGAAGAGATGAGTTGAGATAGGTTGCCAAGTATTGACTTCAGAACATGCATTCAAATAGAACATCTTTTACTGGACTTGTTTCATATTACACCAAGAGTGGCAAGCAAATGGAGTTATATTTCAGTGACCAAAATGACCAAGGTTGATCTGAAAAATACTTGAATAGTAATATTTACAAGAAATTAACACGAGGCACAGTTTTACACATACTATGTGTTGAAGTTAGAGTATTTTTTGGCCATGGCAAAGCCATTGGTTGAAAAATTCATTAACTATGGATACAAGGGAAGAAAATATTTCTCCTTTTGTGATTAGAGGATATGACTCATGCTTTTTAAACACTTATCCATTGTTTCTCAGCGACAATGTTTTACTAAGTTGTGAAAACAATGGTAACATGATAAAGGTGGAGATTATAATGAAAGGCAAATTTTCTGCTTGTAAATATAATTTTTTTAGCAATAGACTTGTTTTATTGTTCTTAAGTTATCTCAAAGCTATTTTACTTCTAAAAATGTAACAATAATTTGAATTTTTTACTTAGTAAACTTCAAATTCCTTATTTTTTCTAGGATAAAAATTCTTTATAAATGTGCAACTTATTTGGTAAAAAATAACTTTAATCTTTGGAAAAATAACTTTTAATATTTAATCTTTGCAGTTCATATTTGGTGGCCTTACATTTGGATATTCTATACAACTTCAGGGGGAATCCAAAAGAACTATTATCACTGACACTTGTGAATGGTATGGAAAAGAAAGCCAGTCTGCTTCTGGGACTGTTTCAACTCAGTAAAAGTGGACTACTTACAATTTATATTATGTATTGTATTTATTTATTTTGTGTGAATTGTGTGTTTTTCTGTGTATGTGTACATGTTTGCATGTCTGCGTTCACATATATGTGTAATAGTGTGTGTGTGTGTGTGTGTGTGTGTGCTGGAGTTTTCCACCATATATATCAGGGCAGAGTTTCTCCCTTGAACCCAGAACTCACCTATTCAGTTAGTCTAGATAGCCAGGTGTAAAGTACAATCTGTTTTTACTTCCTGCATGCTAGGATTATAAGGAACAAATATGTCTGCCCTGCCCTTTCAGTATGTTGATTGGGCATCTGAACTCCAGTTCTCTTGCTTGCATGGCCAATGCATTGAGCCAGCTCCTCATCCCCTACATAGAATTTATTTATGAAAGTAGAGTTAGTAACATGAATCTCAAAACAAAATATAGTTTCATTAATCTGAAGTCTATAATTTCCTAAGATTTAAGTAATGAAAATAAAAATTGAGTCAGAGGCTCCTTATAGCTACAGCTGGCCTGTAACTCATTATGTAGACCAGGCTGAACTCGATCTCACAGAGATCCACTTGCCTCTGTCTCCTGAGTGGCTGGATTAAAGATATACACCACCACACTCTGATTAATTTATGCAAAAGTTAATATATGAACATAAGTTTTACTGCAGTACTATATAATTACCTGCAAATGTGCTAACTCCAAAGAAACACTAATAGACATACATATATGGACAAGTATAGATGATACTAATTCAGACAATATTTTCCAGTCACACAAGCCAGCTTTCCCAATGAAGTATAATATGATAGCTTGAATTAAATTAGAACCGGAATAAATTTGGAACTAAATGAATCATCAATCAATAAATACCTTCGTAAACTGCTTCATGCTTTATTGATTCACAAGTGGTTTATCCCACACTCATTGTGCTTTAGAGCAATTATCATTTAATTGCATTTTCTGTATGTATCAAATTGTACTTTAGATGTCTTCCTAGACCAAACAACCCTGAGCTCTGCATCTCCTCATTAACCGTGGGTTGTGTTTATCCTTTCTTCTTCAGCATGCTAGTCTTGATTTCTGCTTATTCACTAGATGGATCTCACAATAGAACCTCATTAAAGCACACTTAACAAACTCTCCCTCATTATAATCATGTTTATTGTTCTCATTTTTTGCATCAGAAGTGGTTTGAAAAATAACTGATGATGTGTATTAGGGAAAATATGGTGCACTATGAGTAACATACAGCCATTGAATTTCATAAATGTAAACCATAAAAATGTACCTTTTATAAACCCATCAAATGCATTGAAGAATATAATGAACAGGTTTGCTAGATACCAGGTAAGGAATTTATTTTAAAAATATTCTCCTTAATTTCATATTAATGTAGGTTAAAAATGCAGTTCTCAATAAACAACACAGAGATACCAGAACAATTTTAAATTTTATAACTTGGACCAAAAAAAAAAGAACTTCCATTACTGTTTTTAAAATATCTGAAACAATTGTAAGAGTCAGAATAGTACACATCTGCAGAGAAACATTATTTACTGGATATGGCATGACCATTTCACACATGAACTCATGCCTTTTGAAACTGAATGCAAAAGACCTGACATGATCAAGTCAGCCAAAGCCCCAGGATGGATGGGGAGGAGCCCATGAAGCCCAACTTTTGGTAAAGAAGCTATTGGCATTAACGGAAGCTGGGAATGGCAGAAAACAGTTTTTACAGTTATGTGGTTTCAGAAAGGCTACCCATACTCCAGCAAATATTCCTATCTTCATGTACTGAGAGGTAGAACTAAGTGGACTCAAAGGGTTTAAAAAAGAGAGAGCACATGATGTTTGGAGGAAAAAGTGCTAGTGTGATGGGGAGAAATCAGAGGAGAAAGTATAGAGGAAAGATGCAATATATACATCTATGAAATGATCAATAAAATTGGAATAATCTTTAAAAATAAATATATATGTGTATATACATAAGAATCTGTTAGTTTCATTTAGCAGTGCTAATAGGCACATGTGTTTAGGGCTGACCACTTGGATTGCATAACCTATCAGAAACCTCATTTGTGGTGAAAATGGATTCTCCAACTCTCAGCAGCCATTGAAAAGGCTTCATCTTCAGGATGGATCTGGTGAATAAATAAAACACTAATACAGAGACCAAAAGGAAGAAAAATTTTAAAGTTTATAATGAAATCCCATCATATTTTGAATACACTCTTTAAATCATCTTTCAGAAATAATGACAATTGGCCTCTTATGATTTAATAAGAGACTCTTCATGAAGAAAATAAAAACTCCACCTGAACTCACTAAAGAGAAGGACCCGTCTTTGATTAGAGACATATCATTATTTAGATCAATCTTAAAAGTATCTCTATTGGGAGGTTAGCAGCTTATTGTCCACTAAAAGAAGTGTTTCATGTGTTATGACACACACACACAAAAAAAAAAAAAACACCATAGTTGCTTTCAGGTGATCAAAATCTCTTCAATGACAGAGAAACCATTAGGGATAATTGGTAATCCATGGCTATAAACCTTTACGTTAGAGTGTATTTTCATTCTTTAAAAGTTTGATTACTACTGGGTAAGGAGGAGCTTATCTTTAAGGAAGAGACTCTAGATAAGCTTACTAGAAGCCAGTGGATGAACTTGTATGGAGGGATGTCTGAGGATACTAACCTGGCTCAATAGACCTTAACCTAAATGACAGACTGCATGAAATCCAGTGGGGGCCATGAGAGGGTTTTGATGGGGAAGAGAAGCATAAAGATGAATAAGATGTGTGTATAAAATACACAAAAATTCAATAAAAAGATTGTTAGCTTCAAAAGATCTTAACAAATATTCAATTATTAGACTCTTAACTGGCTTGGAAAACACTGCTAGATCACAAACTAAGCAAGGTAACTCCAATTTACATATGATTAAAATATAGAATTCTATTCCACATATTTCAACCACATTTAATCCATATTATTAAGCTAACCAACCAGTTGACACATATCTAAGGATTTAAGATTCTGTATATGAAAACTTACAGGCTGATATGGTATTTTCTTGATTTTAAATGCATTATAAAACATTCAGTTCCAGGGATTACATAAAACAACAGGTTATCCTTTCTTACAAAATCAAATATTGACTTTGTGTGTTTGTGTATGAATATGAGTGTTTGTATTAAGCACATGTAGAAAGGTTTATTTTTTCATTTGGCCACCATTACTAAAACTTCCCGGCTTCAAGATGTAGCTTACACCCTCCAGGATGTCCATTAAATGAAATACACTTTATGCATACGTGCATATATATTTCTAACAATTTATAATGAACTTCTGCAGATGAAGCTGTTTTCATATGTTGAAGTCAAAATCAATTCAGAGTTTGTGGACCATGAATCCAGGAAAGCTGTCACATGCTGCTGAGCACAAACAACATTTATATATATACATGTAAATATATACACACATATTTAATATACATATATGCACATTTAATATATACATATTTAATAAATTTAGATACATATATAAATGTATATATGTATATAAATGTACCTATAAATATGTATATAACATATAAATAATATATAAATATATACACATATATGAATGTATCTATATAAATATGTATATATAATGTGTATGAAATACAGAAAAATTCAATAAAAGATTGCATAGATATGCATTCATAACTTGCAACTGCAACACCATCACACTTCTTACTGCATTTCCAAATTATAATTTTGCCACAGGTAATGTTAACTATGAAATAATTTAGTTTCTAATTGAATGTCAATATCTAAAGCTTTTCTTTCCATTTCAGGTAGTTGCAAAATTAGAAACAAAGGCAATTGTTAGCTGCTGGGAGAGGGAGAGTCACTTCTTTTTATTGATATTACACCTGGTATGTTGACCAGACTTAAGGGCTAGGGAGCAAAGATTAGACTCAGAGACATTTAAGAAAAGATCAATAGGGGCTGAATGATGGCTCCACAGTTAAGAGCACTATCTGTTCTTGAAGAAGACCCCGTTTGAAGTCTAGCACCCATATGATGGCTAACAATTATCTGTAACTCCAGTTCCAGGGGATCTGACACGTTCTTCTGTCTACCATGGGCGTTGAATGACATGGGTGCACTCACACACATGTAGGCATAACAATCATATACACAAAATAAAAATAAATAAATCAAACAAGAAAAGATAAATAATCATAGCAGTCATGAAGTCAGATGAGAGGGTGTGGGGTAGGAAGTCTGAATATGAATAAAATATATTCTATGAAATTCTTGAATCAATGAAAATATTTAAAAATTATATATTACAGGTTTGAGTATTTAAAATTTATTATTTTTTAAATACTAAAAATATATATTTTATATAAATTTTTAAAGGAAGATAAGGCATGGGGTTCTTTGCCAATTCTAACTGATTTGTTATACTTGCAACATGTTGTCAGGTCTGTTGTTTTTGGTAATGGCAGTGATATCTTGAAATTTTAGAATTCCTCTGTCATCATGCAGTTAATGATTGTGATTCTAAAATGTATTAGCTTCAGCATATCATCATATACACAAATATTTTAATTTCTATGATTTTTTAATAAAAATTCAATTTGAAGGAATGTGGACATTTAGATGGTGGTGGAAATTAGAAAAAGTTAAAAAGCTACCAAATAAATATGGAAACTTTCCAAATATACTTCCTTTTCTGTTGTTCTTTTTTTTTTCCTCACAGAGTTTTCTTAATCACAATCTGCCTGGTAGTCATCATGTGAACCAGGGTGGCCTCTATCTCCCAGATATCCACCTCAGCCTCCTGAGGGCTGATATTAAAGGTGTATGTCACTAAGCTTGGCTTTCAAATATGCTTCTTTTTAATAGTTTATCATTTTATTATATTTATATGAGTATTTTGCCTGCATGCACGTAAGTGCACCAAGTGTATGCATTTCCAGGAGGAGGCCATAAGAGGGCATCAAATTCCCTGGAACTGGAGTTATAGAAAGTTTTTAATCACCCTGTGAGTGCTGCCAAACAAACCCTGGTGCAGTGGAAGAACAGCAAAAGCTCTGAAGCACTGAGCCACCTCCCCAGCCCCCAAATATGCTTCTTTGCTGGAAATTTCCCAAATATCTAAAATTATAAAAAACAAAAGTTCTAAAGTAAAGAAACTGTGTTAGTTATTATAAACAGTTCTGGAGAGATGGCATAGCAGTGAAGACCACTTGCTGCTTTTCGTGAAAGTCCAAGTTCAATACCAGGCACCCACGCTTGGGCTATGGTAGCACAATTTCTCGAGGAGACTTTTCTCCTTCCATCAATTCATGTCAAAACAGTATTCCAGGCACCATTTGATGTCCAGGCTGTTCTTTCTGACTCTTACAAGATTTCTAGCAATGTCAACCAATAGTATGGGCCAGAAGTAATTAGGCTCCAGTGAACCGTGTGAGGAAGAAGTCTCTGTCCAGAGTCCATGCAGAGTTTACTTTAATATTCTCTGTTTGCATTCAATCTGGGGTAGTCACCAGGTGTTTCTTTCAAAAAATTTTAAAATTATTTCTTACTTTGAGAACTTCATATATGTATATAATGAAATAAAATCATAGCCACCCCTATCTCCCAATTCAGCTCCCCCAGAAACCCCCCAATACATTCCCCTCCCAATTTCATGTCTTCTTTATATTTTTGATTACCCACTAGATCCAATTAGTGTCGCCTATATGTGTATGGGTGTGGGGCCATCCACTAGAGCATGGGAGATTTACCATTGGCCACATCCTCAAAAAAGAAATGATTTTTCCCATCCCCAATAGTTATCAATTACGTAATAGTTTTTCAGTAAACTTGAGCCTGGAAATCATCTACCCTGTCTATACTGGGATTTTGGCTTGATCTTGTGGCAGTCTTGTACAGGTAATCACTGATTTGAGTTTATGGGTGTGACAGCCATGTTAATGTCCAGAAGACAGCATTCCACAGCACTCCTCCCTACAATGTAGTACTTACTATATTTCTGTCTCATTTTCTTGAATGTTTCTTGACACATGGCAGTGGTTGATAAAGCTATCCCATTTAGGAATAAGCACTAATATCTCCTCTACTTGGCATTTTGACAATATGCATCTTCCCACTGACTTTAAATTATGAATCTTTGCCCACTGCAAAAAGAAGCTTCTCCAACAAAAGCTGAGGATAGCCCAGGTCTGTGAGGATAAGTATTTAGATTGCAATGTGAGAGCATGTCAATTTAGCAAAACAATAATAGCAGGTTCTACCCTAACTACTATGACATCCAAATCATGGGCTTTGGGCTAAAATTACAATAACAGGCATGAACTTCCCTTCTGTGGAGTAGGCCTCCAGTACAAAAGAAAGCTTTAGTAACTCCTTAACAGTTGTGCCATTATTGCAATAATGGGCACATCTTGCCTGGAAGCTCAGTACTTACTATAGCATGCACTGGTAAAACCAGTGATATCTTTTCTTCTCCAAGCAGCCTGCCTGAACCTTCCAACACCATGAAAGCTACCCATCAGGGAGGAAGTTTCTCAGTCTATTTGAGATTATTTTTCTCCTTTTTCTGCAACCAAAATGTATAATTTCTTCAGCATTAGTGTATTGATATGTAGTTGAGGTAGGTAACCACAAGCAATGCTAGTATTTTGTCCTGTTGTGGAGACCTTGGTTGCCTCACTCATCAATAATTCATTCCCATAATTTACACATGATTTTCATTTAATAACCAAAGTCTTCTGGGAGCAACATCTTCCAACCATGCAGAGCAACTCCATTTGATTTTTTTTTTTTTTTTGTCTTTTTGAAGCAGGGTCTCCCTTTAGCCCCAGCTGTCCTGGAACTCACTATGTAGACCAGGCTTGCCTTGAACTCACAGAGATCCGCCTGCCTCTGCCTCCCAAATGCTGGGACTACAGGTGTGTGCCACCACGCCCAGCTTTGAATGTAATTTTAAAGTTACATTTTGAAATTAGCTAGTGAATTTACAAAAGGATTCTTCACATATCTTAGCTTTGGTTAAATTTTTCTGCAGAATCAACTTTAGGAATCTTGAAAGTGGCGCCTTCATGGACATGGCCCTGTAAAGTGTGTATATGAGCCTAAAAGCTGCATGAATTGTATAGTAATGGGTTAGCTTATACTGCACTAAAATGGGTCACTGTTACGATGTCTCTTTCTCCTCTAAAGCCTTGGGAATTATTAAACTTTGAATGTTTTTCTAAACTAAATAAACTTTCCCTAAAACAATTATACTATAATTTTTTTTCATTAACTGAACTGATGCAACGTTTCTTTCTTCTTTTCAATTTATGCATGTAAGACTGGCCAGTTTTATGTGGGGACATCACTAGCAGTTTTAGAAAGGAAAAAAAATGTAGAAAACAATTTAGTACAGCTCTGATTTTTCCCTGATATCTCTATATTTCTTCTGGAATTAATGTTTTATTCCTCTGATATTATAGCAGTTTCAGAGACATTAAAAAGACTTAGATTATTTGTACACACACA
>NW_008338715.1:7123941-7155575 GCF_000622305.1 Nannospalax galili | reverse complement strand
TATATATATATATATATAGTGATTTTTGCTCACTCAAAATTCTTGGAATTGGTGCAGCTCAAAGTCAAATAAATAAGACTAAAATATTCCTTAGAGTGAATTCTACTTTACATTACTTATTTTTATAAGTAAAACAGATCAATTTATTTTAATCCAAAAATAACAGAAAAACAGGTATAGACATGTTAAAATTGAAATAAACAGATAGAGTGCCATTCAGACATGAAAATCAAGCACTGACATGAAAGGATTCATAAGGTATAAACAATTACCTAGAATGTACATAAGTTAAAAATTAATGGTGGTAAGTACTTTTTCTCATTCTCTAGGTTGCCAATTCATTTGAATGATGGGTGTCCTTTGAATTACAGGAGCTGTTTTCATTTCTTGAGGTCCAACTTGGTAATTGTTGGTGTTAATGCATACACTGTTGGGGTCCTCTTCAGAGAGTTCTTTCCTGACCTAATAATTACAGTGTATTATCTAGTTTCTCTTCTACCGTATTCAAAGTGTCAAGTTTTGTGCTCTTGAAGCTTTTGGAGTTGAGGTTTAAACAAGGTTAGAGGACGAGATCTAGTTTCATTCTTTTATGTATAGCTACAAAGTTTTGCCAGCACCATTTGTTGAACTGACTCTCCTTGCCTAGGAGCTATCCTTTGCCAATATTTCTTCAGTTTTAGTTTTTATTCAGTTTTACGATTTTCATATAATATAGTTTGAGGGTATATAAATCCCCTCTGTGATCCACACCTTCCCCTACCTCTCCCATTCAATTTTTGTACTCTCATACATGTGGTCTATAGAGTCTGATTTTTGTCTCCAAAGGTCCTTCAATGTGGATCCATCCACTGGGTCCACCAAGAATCCCAGCCCTGCAATACACTGTCTCCCTCCTCCTAGTAGCCATTAATTGCTTAAAGTTCCTCAATTTCTGTTGGGATTTCTTATTCACTTCCCCATGTCTATACTTCTGATTTGAGCTTGCATAGGACTTATGGATTCTATCACCATTGCTGAAAGTTCATTTGAGTAACTGACCAGCTATCTTAAAGACTCTGTTTCCTTGTGATCATTCATCCCCCTCTGATTCTTAAAATCTTTCCACTTCCTCTTCAGCAGTGATCCCTGAGCTATGGGAGGAAGTAGCTTAAATTAGGATTCCTATCAGGTTAGAAGCACTCTGAGTCTTGTTCTCTGCACATTAGCTACTTGTGAGTTTCTGTGTTAATCCCCAGAGAAAAACTTACTTCAGTCACATACCTAGACCAAGGTTATTCCATACTTTATTCTAAATATCCTTTTCTCATATTTATAGACAAGTATACCTTTCACATGTCCTCAAAGAAGCTTCATTATGCAGCAGATGGAAACTATTACAGAGTTCCAGAACTGGTCAAACTCAGAGAATAAGTTTCTGTGAGATGCTTAACTGTAATTGACATTTCTTCAATGCAACCTCTCTATACACAGGATGAATGCATCTCTCACTTCTCACTAGAGAAGTTTCCTTATGCAGCTAAGATTCCTATATTGACTAGATATATAGGTTTAAATACACTACTCAGTTAACCATGTATAACTTAAGTATTCTTTATATGAGAACTATTATATTAGGAAACAAATGAAGTTGTTCTAAGGGTTAAATAAAATAATGTACTTTAGGGAACAACTTAATGTCTAGCACATCATAAATATTCAAAATGCTGGTGTATTTTGAGTTCATGAGGTAATAAACTTTCTTAGCTTTAATTGCTTTAATTTTTAAGTCTCAGAAACAATAAATTAAAGACTATGTTTACCTGTGGTCATCATAAAAATAGTGGGCCATGAAGCTTGAGGATGCTTGATTTCTCCACACTTTATCATAAAATGAACTATGATTTCATTGTAACACAAATGACTATCTAAAGAAAGACAGAAAGCTAATAAGTAAGGTTTTATAGAAAAATCTTTCCTTTGCTTATGTTAGTAACTTAGGGGAAAAAAATAAAAAAAGAAGACAGTTTAGAGGTAATGATTTTGTGTTGCACATTGACATGCTCAGGTCAGATTATAGTAGGTGTGCTGTCCCATCAATAAGTTGTTTACTGAATGAGGCTTCAGCCACGTACATCATACTTTCTTTAAATGTAAAAAATTGTGGGTTTTTTAAAACCCACAATGGAGAATAGAGGACATCAAAATATAATATTTCAATATAAAGTAAATGAGAATGAGAGTTGTATATGAATATATTATTCTTTTGTCCCAAATTCTCAAAACAAATGCAACAGTAGATAACAGTTGTTTCAATAAAGGAAAATACAGTTCAGGTCATACACAGAGCATTGTTATTTTTGTTGATTTGATTCTTGGCTTAGAATTTTGGCTGGTTTAAAGGAATTTCTTTCTCTGAGCTTTGGTAACTAGAGTTTTGAAAAGTATTTTTAAGAGGAGAAAGACTTGAAAAGCTTTGATGAGCACCTATCTGAAGAAAGAGGAACTTGGACTTCAGCTGTAGATTTCTGATGATCACTACTGAGGGCATTCTCCATCCAAGGGATTCATTTGCTTCAGGTATCAGTGTGTTCTTCAGTGTAATCCAGGTGCATATTATGTTAAAAATACATATTAACTCTAAAATTTGAAGAATGAAATCTTCAAGATAATTATTCAAATCTATCAAAATCTCTTTATGTAAGAATTTAAATATAGTAAAATGTATATGTAACTAACAGACTTGAGGTAAGGCCCATGTTTAGAGGAATAGAAAAGTTAACAAATAGAAGTTAGCTAATATTCAGCTGGTGGGTATATAAAGTTGAAAATAGACTCCCTTGTTTTGGGACAAGATTCTTACCTAACAGCTTAGATTGTTAATAGAGAGACAGTAAGTCAGTGTTCTGTTTGTTCTTTCTCATGTTGGTTTTCCAGTGATGAGTGTAATATTTGGGAAACCACAGTCTCATAGCAACAAAGGGTGATGATTGTCCCTGTGGGCGCCTGCCCTTACTTCTTGTGTATGTGCTCTCTTTCTCTCCCCTTTTCCGTGGTAGAAAAATCACCCTTTCTTTTCTCTGTCTGCAATTTCTATCATCTCCTGAGCATGTTGGGCTGTTATCCTTACCTCTCCTTGAGATTCTGTCAGTCCAGAGTGAACTCCATTTTTCTCATTCCTACCATTGACATTTTCTTTAATTTTCCAACAGCATTTGACACAATTTAACTCTTTTCATCTATAAAATACCATCATAAAAATTCAATAAAAATAATAAGAACAAATAAAAATAATCTGAACTTGCTGGGCATGGTGGTGCATGCCTTTAATCCCAGCACTCAGGAGGCAGGGGGATCTCTGTGAGTTCATGGCCAGCCTGGTCTACATTGTGAGTTCCAGGACAGCAGGAGCTACAGGGAGACCCTGTCTCAAAAAGACCAATAATAATAATAATAATAATAATAATAATAATAATAATAATAATCTGAGCTGGTGAGGCAATGCAATCTCATATTCAGTTTTCAGACCTTGCTGTAGTTATACTTTGATGACTTTAGAAAACATCAATAAGGATTCTTGACTACAAAGAAAGCAGATAATGGAAAGATTGCTTATGTTAGATGTGTGAGGCATTTGGAGAGAGGCGGGAGAGGGGATAAGTTCAGAATTCTTTTTGGCCAGCAACTTTTGCCCATGATTGTATGCAGTCCAGGGGATAGATAACTCACTACCCTAGTGTTTCTATGGAAGTATTACCATGCTGAAACTTTAATAGACTCTTTTTCTTATCAATTCACCTCAGCAATGTACAACATATGTCAGTGTTCATATCCAAAGTGCTCTCCTAGAATAATGATCAGAGCTTTAATTTTTATTTATTTTGTTTAAATTTTAATCACACAGATATGTTGCTTGATCTTCCTATCCTTCACTTGACATCAATTTCATGATTCATATAATTATAGATAATTCCATCTTAATATATTATTTAGTGTATGTTTCAATTCTTGCACTTACATATTTTTAAATTGAATTTAGATTCCCTCTCCCAACAGCACCCCCTACTACCTTCTTCCAAATTTCCTGTCTCTATTTTATATACATATGTGTGTGTGCACACACACGCACGCAAAGGCGTAAAATTTGTGTACAAAAATGCCCTTCTATGTGAGTGCATTCAGTGGAGCGAAGTCAACCTACCAAGGCTCTCACCCATAAACCAGTCTGTCTCTCCCCCTCATAGAAGCCAACAGTTGCCAATAGTTTCTCAAGTAGCTTTGCAGTTTCTTACCTCCCCATATCCATGCTGAAACTTTGTCTGGCTTGAGTTTATGTGGGAATTGTCCATTCTGTCACCATTACTGTGCGTTCATATGAGTAACTAACCAGCTGTCTGGAAAATTCTGTTTCCTTTTGATCATTCAATCCCTCTAGCTCTTACACTTTTTCTGTTTCCTTTTCTAAAGTGATCCTTGATCCCTGGGCTGCAGAGATTTTTTACTGCTATACTATTTATGGAAAAGCACTCTGTAGTCTCTTATTATCCGCATATTGGTCAGTTTTGGGTTTCGGTGTTAATCATCATCCCTGCGTAAGGAAGCTTCTCTGCAGTTGAGAGATGCATTAATCTATGGGTATAATAGTCATTATACTCATAAACTGACTCATAAAGAGTCAGTTTAACACTATGACTATTTATACAAATAATATTAGGGTCTCCACTATGGCCTGTAACCTGTTTAGCCTCAGGTTCCTAATTTTGATATCAGTGTAAGGTATAGGCCTCATCCTATGAAGCAGAGCTTAAATTATAAATTATAAAGTGGTAGGTTACTTCCACAATATTCAAGCGACATTGCACTAGTTGGCATATCTTCTTTTCAGGCCAATTGTAGTTGTAGGTCACAGGATTCACAGCTTGGTAAGTTTGATGATTCCTTTTCTCTTATGTAGCATATATAGCACCTTCTAGCACTATGAAAATTAGACAGTAGAGATGAAGGTTTGAAGTCAGCACCAGCTTGAGAGCTTGATTTCTCTCTCCTCTTTATTTTAAAATTGTTGTTATTAAATTTTTCTGTGTTTTATACAGAATATCTCAAAGAATCTTAATCAACTTTATACCCCCATCCCCACCGGCACACTCCCACAGTCTCCCCACTGGAACCCATATACCCTGTCATTCGTAGTAAGGTCCAGTGTGTCAAGTTGGTATCCCCAGATGTTCTGTGCAAGTCCATATACTGAAGTCTACTCACTTTATCTAGAGTCTCGTGTTTTAGGAAGATCAACTCTTCCTCACTCAGCAGTAATCAGCTACCAATGTTTCTTCAGCTAAGATTGGGGTCTGCTGTTCATTTCCCCAGTTCTGTGCTTGTTTTTTGTCTGCTTGAGTTTGCATGGGATTTTTGTATGCTGACACTATTGTCATAAAATCATATGAGCAGGTTCCCAGGAGCTTGTAGGACTCTGCTTCCATATGGTCATGCACCTCTTCCCTGGCTTTAACAATCTTTCTGCCCCCTCTTCTGCAATGGTCCCTGATTCCTGGGTGGGTAAAGTCCTGCCCGTGGAACAATAATCTGCAGGCTCTTAAACTCTACATTTTGGCCATTTGTAATATTTTGTGTTCTTGTCTTTCTGTTGCATGAGGGAGCTTCATTAATGAGAATTGAGAGATTTATTAGTGTCATCTTCATTATTCTAGTTCTATCTTCCACGAGCCTTAGATGTAGAGATTGCACAGTAGATGTGTCCCTTAGGCCTGGGAAATTCATAGACAAGTCTGTGTGTGACCAGTTGTGTTACTTGTTTGTAGTCCCCAACTGGTGCAAAATAAGCTTCTTTAATGAGTAGTGACTGGGATATTTTTCCATAAGTAGAAGGATACATATTTTGCACTTAGTAATGTTGAGAGTTTTGGGGTTTTCTCTAAGATCTATGACCTATCCAGCCATCTGTATTTAGTCATGTTTACAGCACCACACCTGAGTTTCCTCCCATTGAGTGAGGATTTAGTCTAACTAGGTAGCTGTTGATTGCCTCCAAGATAAAAGTGCCACTCCTGCACCAATGAAGTATGATGTGATGGCTATTGATTTGGTTATTTGGTCTTGAAGCTGGAGTTGGATCATCTATTGATATTTTCCCTTGGCACCTTCATAGTCTTCTCCAAAGCTTTGAGAGCTAGCCTTCATTGACAGTGGTTTCAGGTCAGTTTCAGCTCTATTGTTCCAAACCCTGTGTCTAAAATATGTTTTGTCTTCAGCAGTAGGGTCTTACCTTCAAGCTGTGGGAAGCCATCAAGGGCTGTGGCAATAGACTGTATAATTTAACATTTGACAACGATTATACCCCTCCTTGGTATATACCCAAAGGACACATCCTATTGCAGAGACACTTGTATATCCATGTTTGTTGATGCTCTTTTCACAATAGCTAAGAGATGGAAGCAACCTATGTGTCCCTCAGTTGATGAGTGGATAATGAAAATGTGGTACATTTCCACAATGCAGTTCTACTCAGTCATAAAATAAGAAGAAATCATGAAATTTGCAGATAAATGAATAGAACTAGAAACAGTCATATTAAGTGAAGTAACACAGACTCAGAAAAATAAATGAGGTATGTCCTTCATCATATGCAGATCCTAGCACCAAATCCTTCTATGTATGTATCCAGATGTAACTGCAGGAGCCAGAATAATGAAAGGAACCAGGGAAGTAAAGGGAAAGAAAGAACCTGAGAGAGAAGAACAGTAAGAGACAGGTGTTACTAAGGGAGAAATGGATGAAAATGAAGCTATATAAGTGGGAAGATGAAGGAGGGTTATACTAGAAACCTAGGTGATAAAGGAAAAGAAGGAGCTCAAGAGAAGTGGGACCATAGGAGACTGATATTAACAAGGTAGAAATAGGGAAATTGTGGACACTGTAAATGGGGAAACCATGGTGGAAGTGTTAGACATGGAGGGAGAGAGGAGAGAGAAATAACTTTTAGCTAGTTAAAAGAAACAACAGAGGGAATCATATTAGTCCAACAACCTAATGACAAAAGACACATGCAGTATCTCTACATGAGTCCATATGTATAGCTAAAAGCTTCATAACAAGAAAAAAGTGTCAGACAGGCGAAACCTTCTCTGAGTTGTTGTGCATAGTGGTCCAAGAGACTCTTTACTTTTTTTGACTCACGTATTGTAGGGCTCTCATAAGTGGCCAGAACAAATCAACAAAGATGACGCTGAGAGGAAGTGGGAGAGACGTGGCCTGACTTGTTTTGAAAGTCTTCAGACTGGCTGACAGATACTTCCGCACTGCTGAGGAGTGCATAATCAGCACGTGATCATCCTTAAGATCCATGAAGTGCTGCCTTCCTGCTCAATTGACCTTTAAAGAGATTGGACACCCTCAGGGGGAAGGGGGATTTCCAGATGCCTTTATAAGCTCTGTGACATCTGCAATAAACGAACTCTTGCTTGACAAGATTCCCTGTCACTCTGATTGTCCTCAGCCTGGAGGGCTGGCAAAACGGGAGGACAGCACACTCACCTTCCCCGGACCAGTCTACAGGACAGAGCTGAGCTCCTCAGGAGACTCCCGCAATGTATGCAGTCTTCAGCAATAGGATCTTATCAATGGCCAGGAGATTTGAGCATCTATGAGACCCATGGTAAACAGCTTTAAAAGAGGGAGTCCATTCTTGGCATCAGGCTTTTACTTTGCTAGCCTATGGTGTCTAGTAGTGGCAATGTCCCCTAAGATAATCTCTTTTTAGCTTTATTTGTAATGTGTATGCATATTTAAGAGAATCCTATATTGGTAGGTTTGCATATGGCTTTTTCTAAAAGACCTGTATTTTTAGTTATCTCCCTTACTCCCTCTTCTGCCCTTCTCATCCATTCTCCACCCCATTTAGCCCTTCTTAGTCTCTTATTCCCTTTTCCTCTTTGTATCGTTGGATTCTGTATTTACAGGTTTCATCAGACAAACTATTTTCTTTGTAGAATATGCACTGTTTTGCCTCAATAGAGATAATATTCTGATCAATAACTTAATTACTTCTAAAATTCTCAACAATGAATACAATCTTTACATTGCTCTATCTTAAAACAAAATGAGTCTTGACCTACCTTTGTTTCTGAAAGCAATATATATTCACACCTTACAAAAGTATGATCTAAAAAAAAAAAAACTACCTTACTAAAACATGCAGTATATTTTGAATCATACTGTAATGAAGACAATAGATATTAATCACCTGTCAAAACTTACCCTGTTTCTTTTTATCTTTGTTATTCCCCCTCTATCCCTACATTTCCTGAGTGTATATTAGCATTCATTATTACAAATTTATGTAAGTGGAATTTTGTCATTTTGCATAAATATTTTGACTTTCATTGCTTTTCATTTTAATTAGTATTCCATTTTAGAACTGTATGAAATTGGGCTAGAGAGATGGTTCAGCAGTTAAAAGCATTGGCTGCTGTTGCAAAGGACCCAGGCTCAATTATCATCACCCACATTTCTTTCCATAGTAGATTTGATAGTGAAATTATTAAATAACTAAAAAAATTAAATAATTAAAAATAGAAAATTATCAAAGAGATTAGAAAAACATTTCCTTACAATGATAGATCATTTCAGTATTTTGACAATTTGAACACATAAAACATTAAATTGCATATGTAACAGTACTCACCATTAGTAGTGGTATGTGTTTTTACCATAAATATAAGCATTGTGGTAAATTCAATAACTTTAACTTCATTATATTACAAATGAGAGAGGACCTCAGTTTTCATTATTTTTCTATAGAAAGTATTTTATGTGCTTATACATTTATACTTTGTGATAAAAAACAAAACACATTTAAAAAAAATTGTTTTTTCTTTGGCAGTTTCATACATGTATATAATGTATGTTACTCCTTTTCACCCCTCCCCTCGCTCATCCCACTCCTTCCCAACAAGTCCCCTTCTTTTTTCCTTGTCTTCTTCCTGTGTGAACCACTGGGTTTAGATAGAGTTAGCCACATTTCATGCACACAGTTTTTTGTTGTTTGTTTTTTTGTTTTGTTTTGTTTTCTGAGGCAGGGTTTGCCTGTACCTCCAGTTGATCTGGATATGTAGACCTGGCTGGCCTCAGGCTCACAGAGATCCCCCACTTCACACCCCCAAGTGCTGGGATTAAAACTGTGTGTCACCATTCATGTCTGCCTATAAGACACATTCTTATATGCCATTTAACCAAATGTTAATAGTGGTTGGAACACTTCTATTTCCATCTAACATAAGGAGAAAAATAGGTAACAGTTATATAAGAAACTTCAGTAAACAAAAATCTCAGTCTTTTGGAAATGACTTATTATGCCCTGTGTTTAAATATGTGTAAACATGTGTATGTACAAATCCATATCACCATATTCCTGTTTTTTTTTTACTGAGTTTTTGTAACTTCATACAACAGTTCTGAATCAAATTTAGATGCTCACTCCCTAATCCATGCCCTCCCCATTCCCCCACCAGACATCATGTATTCCGTCATACCTGTTAGGCCTTATTCAGTCAAGCATTTGTACCCAAATGCCCTTCGGTGTAAATTTCTTTTATCACTTTGGAATGGACGTGAATCAATGTGACCATTTTTCTAGTTATTGATGGTTTTCACTTACATCTGCTTGTGCATACATAATCTAATGTCGAATATTTAAAAATTCTTTCTGTTAAAACCTCATGTTTATGAACTATATTTCCCAATGATCAGTGCAATCTAGGTCATACTGTAGATTTAAATAGTCCTAAAATTTAGTAATCTGCTAAAATTTTCATTTTATGTAGCAACATGAAGGAAATATTTATTCATTTCCCTTTTCCTTAAAGACCTAGTCAATAAAACCTCATCTCTACCTGTGCTCCCACAGTTAGACTAGCAGGAGAAAAGCACCCTACATTTTATCAGCACTGGGAATTGAATGTTTCACTTGGAAATAACATGGTATTTTCCCTCTTATCTCAATAGCTAGTGTTAGAAAAGTCAAATGCAAGAGCCTCGGGAGGCTCAATCTTCTGCAAGTTTAGAAAGAAAGTGGAGGTTATGTGTGAGTGGCAAAAATAATTCCCACATAATCTTATGGGAATCAAAGACTTACTATTTTAAAATGATTACCAGGCAACCTGAGAGTTACATTTTCTACCCATACTATTTTTTTCATCAGATCATATATTGTAATATATTTTAAATTAAAAAGGATAAGAATGGAAACATTTCAAAAAATTTGTTAATTGTTTATGAATTATTGTGATATGGTTTTCAATTTAAGTCAAAAAATGCAATTGTGATCAAGACTAAATTATTATTTGAAATTAATTATCATAGGAGGAATTATGTGGAAAGTTTTTATCATCCTGGTGTGCATACAGAGGTGTCTTTCATCTGGTCAGTGGTTAATAATGGATCTGACAAATGTGTAGTAACTTGATTCAGAAGTCAGTTCTGTTTCAATTAATGTTTGTACTAGGTACCTCCCAAACTGACAAATTGGCCAAATAATTATTTCTAAGTTTCTTCTCCAACAATTGCAATAACCTATCTTAAATTTACATAATCTAATATTTTAATAACTATTGGAATAATTTTATTTCCAGTGCCATTAAAGGAACATTTGCATTTTTTAAATTTAATTTATTTGGATCCTAAAATACAACCTCCACTGTAGATGTAAATAAGAAACAAGTTCATGCTTGTCGTCAGGAATGTCATATGATTTCAGTTCTCAAGCCTGCTTAGGTTCCTAGGATTCTTGCATGCTACATATCGATGAGCAATCTCAGTCCTGCATAGTGAGCACCCTTTTTCACCCCTACCCCCACACACTGTCTCATCACTCAATCCTGTTTGAGTTGTTGGACCCTTACATTCTCCAAAACTGTAAGCATCCCTAAGACTTGCAGTCCTGATTTCACTTTCCTGTAATGTCTACATGACCTGCAATCTCAGCTCTCAGGCCTACTCAAGTGGCTAGGATTCTTGCATGGCTCAGATCTGTCAGTTAACCTGTCCACCTAGAAGCCACCAGACTACCCTGATAATCCAGGACCTTGAGAAGTCAATCTTCATACTTCAATATAAAAGTCATTCATATCCTTAGAGGAACTGAGACCAATTCTTACACTCCATTTGTATATCAAAACAAAGTAGTCTCTAAACTGAACACCAAGAACTATTCAGCTAGGCCATAACTTAAGAAGTTGGGGACACAGCAAATAAATATACAAACAACCATTCAACAAAGGTGAGATTACCTACCCATGCCAAGAATCACCACCAATAACAAAATTCCAGATGCCTAGGTCTAAGGAAATAAACACAATACGAATAATCAGGAAAATAGGTCTCCATCAGAAACTAGCATCCTTATAAAAATGTTTCCATTGAAAGGTGGGTATGCAGCCTAAAGATTTCAAAATGACAGTTTAACTATGTTCAAAGAACACAAAGAGAACAAAAGACTGAATTAGACCATGAAAACCAAAACTAACAGTTGAATGAAATATCTAAAACAATTCAAGACATGAAACTGGTGTTCAGTAAAGATGGAGTATCTATGAAAAAAAGCCAATCTGAAATAAAACTTAGAATGAAAAAACTCAGGAATTCAAAGAAAACGTTTAGAGGAAAAGAGCAAAAAGCAAGTGGAAGAAACGAAACAAAGAATAACAGATCTTGAAGACAAGCTTGGGGAAATAGATTGCTCATTCAAAGAAAAATGTCAAACCTAAAATAATTCAAGAACAGAATCTGCAAGACTTCTGGCATACTTTAAAAAATTGAAATCCATGAATCATAGGCATAGAAGAAAGAGAAGAACCCAAGGCAAAAGGCACAGAAAATAGTTTTAATAAGGGCATACTGGAAAAATTCCCAAATAAATAAAAAGAGATTCCTATCAAGGTAGAAGAGGCTTACAGAAAACAAAATATATAGGAGGAGAAAAGAATCTCCCAACACCATTGAATATTCAAAATACTAAATGTACAGAACACAGAAAAAAATATGAAAACTTATGAGTATGATAAAGTCTTATAAAGGAAGTTTCATCAGAATAACAGCTGACTTTTCAATGTAGATATGAAAGCCAGAGGTCTTGTACCAATATATTACAACACATGAAAAGAGTACAGAGTATTGATTCCAACCCAGATAGCATACTCAGCAAAACTATCAATTGTATTTGAAAGAGAAAGATAATTTCATGCATTCTATCAGACCACAGTGCAAAAAAAAATAATAAACATAATCAACAGCAAAAGAAGCACCAGTAACTATATGAGCCCATGAAGATTAAACAGCACACTTCTGAATGATGAATGGGTCAAAGAAGAAATAAAAGTATTCCTAAAAATAAGTAAAATGGGAATAAAATACAACAAAATTCTCTGGGAAATTTTAAAAGCATTCCCATGAGGGAAGTTTATAGATCTTAGTGACTACATTAAAAAATCAGAAAGAGCACATATAAATGACTTAACAGTACTACTCAAGACTTAGAAAAGCAAGAACAAACAAACCTCAAACTTAGATGCAAAGAAAGAATGAAACTCAGAGCCAAAATTAATGAAATAGAAACAAACAACACAAAAAGCAATGAATCTAAAGGCTGGTTCTCTGAAAAGTTAAATAAGATAGACATGTCCTTAGCCCAGTTAACAAAAAGAAAGAAAGAGCAAATCAAAATCAACAAAATCAGAGACAAAAGGGGAAGCATCACAACAAACACCAAAAAATTAAGACAATCATAAGGGAATACTTAAAACATCTATACTCCATTAAATTAAAAAATCTAAAAGAAATGGATGAATTTCTAAAATCATGGACATAAGATCAACAACTTGAACAGATCCATAACAAATAAGGAGACTGAAACAGTAATACAACACCTCCCAACTGAAAAATGGCCTGGCCCAGATGGATTCACAGCAGAATTCTACCAGACATGCAAAGATCTACAACCAACATTCCCTAAGTTATTCAAAAAGGTAGAAACAGAGAGAACTCCCAAACTCCTTCTATGAAGACAGCATTACTTTCATAACAAAACTGTAAAGATATAACAAAAAAGAAATGTGTAGACCAATATCCTTAATGAATGTAAATGCAAAGATACTCAACAAAACGTTCTCAAACTGCATACAGACACACATCAAAAAGATCATCCACCATGATCAAATGGGCTTTATTCCAGAGATTCGGGGATGGTTAAATATACTTAAGTCAATAAATATAATAAAATATATGAATAGAATTAAAGACCAAAAAACATGGTCCTCTCAATAGCTGCAGAAAAGGCATTTGATAAAATCCAAAATGCATTCATGTTAAAAGTCCTAGAAAGAATTGGTCTGGAGGGAACACTCACCTCAACATAATTAAAACTGTATGCAACAAATCCATAGCCAACATCATCCTAAATGGAGAAAAACTGGAAACATTCCCATTAAAATCAGGAACCAGACAGGGCTGTCCACTATCTCCATTCTTTTTCAGTACAGTGCTTGAAACTCTTGCAAGAGAAATAAGAAAAGATAAGGACATTAAAGGAGTACTAATTGGAAAAGAAGAGGTTAAATTATCTCTATTTGGAGACAATATGATATTAAACATTGTAGGCGCGCGGGGATCTCGGAGCGCCAGCTGCTGGGCTTGGCGCCAGTCTCTTGTGCGCCGCTGGGGTGCGGCGGGTTCGCGCACTGTGTTGCTGTTCGGATCCTTGGCCCTCCGCAGCTACCAGATGCTGGCGACTCTGTGGGTCGCTGCGCTTCCAGGCGAGTCCCGTTCCAAGCTACTGAGCACTCCCTCTATGTTTCACGATCCGTTGGCCACCGGGTCACGAGGGGAGGTGCAAGAATGGCGAAAGCCAGATCTACGAGAGTGGCTGTTTACGAAGGGACAGCCCCCTCTGGGGAGACTGAATCGTAGGCAGTAAGACACAGGATACAGCTCAGTCAGACTCAGTGGTACAGCTCCTTTATTCAGTGACTCAGCTCAGCTCCAGATCTTAGTGATTCAGCTCCGATTTATTAGGGGGAAACCAGGATATTTATAGTGTGGAGGCAGTAGCAAAAGCCTTAGTTGATAGGTGCTTTGTAGGATGCCCCATTTACATGTGGTGGTGGGCTTCTGCCAGGCTGTCAGACAGTGCCTGATTATCACACAGGAAAACCTGGCAGTTTCATGCCAGAGGACATGTATCTGTGATAGGCACTTCAAAAGGTGGGTCAGGAAGAGAGTAGGAAGGCGCCCTGCTGAGAAATGGAGTCTCTGCATTTGCGCCAAGCTGGCCTGCAGCTATCCAGACATGGAGAGACTGCCACCTTAGACAGCAGGGGTCCCCAACAAAACATGAAAGATCAGAAAAAATCATTCAAGGAAACCTTCCTATTCAAAATAACCTCAAAAGTATTTAGGGATAATCCTAACCAAAGAAATTAAAGGAAGGCCCTTTAATGACATTAAAGATATTAAAGATCTCTACAATGAAAATTTCAAATCTTTAAACAAAGCGATAGAAGAAGACACTAGAAGAGCAAAAGACCTACCATCCTCATGGATTGGTAGAATCAATACTAACAAAATTACCATTTTATCAAAAGCAATCTATAGATTCATTACAATGCCTATCAAAATATCCGTGACATCCTTCACAGAACTGGAAAAAAATCATCCTAAAATTTATATGAAATCAAAAAAGAGCCCAGATAACCAAAGTAGCCTTGGACAATGGTGGGGGAAATCACCATACCAGATCTCAGATTATATTACAGAGTGATAGTCATAAAAAGAGCATGGTACTGGCACAAAAATAGACACATAGATCAAAGGAACAAAAAAGAAGACCCAAACATGATTACTTGCAATTTCAGCTACCTGATATTTGACAAGAGTGCCAAGAACACACTATGGAGTTAAGACAGCATCTTCAACGAATGGTGCTAGTAAAACTGGATCTCCACCTGCAGAAGAAGGAAATTAGAACATTTTCTTTCAAACTGAACAAAAATCAATTCCAAATGGATGAAAGACCTCAATGTGAAACCTGAAACTCTGAAACTGCTAGAAGAAAACATGTGCAGTACCCTCTAAGGCATAGGTGTGCTGGATACCTTTAGTGTCAACTTGACACACCTGGGTTGAGGGTGCCTCAATTAGAGAATTTCCTTCATTGGACTGGCCTGTGGCCACGTCCATGGGACACCTTCTTAATTGTTGAGTGATGTGGGAGGGCCACTGTGTGTGGTGGCACCTCTGGGCAGGTGGGCCTGTGTTGCATAAGAAAGAAGGCTGAGCAGGGGCCAGGGAGCAAGCCAGTAAGCAGTGTTTCTACATGGCTTGCGATCCAGATCCTGCTTCCAGGTTCCTGCCCTGAGTTCCTACACTGGGCTCCTTGATGAACCTTGACCCAGGAGACGTGAGATGAAATAAGCCCTTTCCTCCCCAAGTTGGTAGTGGTCAGAGTGTTTTGTCACAGCAATGAAGAAACAAACTAAGACAGAAATTGGTACCAGGAGTGGGGTATTGATGTGACAGACTTGACCCTGGTATTTTTAGGAGGATTGTGGAAGCATTCTGAACTTTGAGGTAGAAAAGCCATTGAGTGCTCAGAGTTTGTTGATGTGGAGCTTGGAACAGTTATGTTGAAAGAGTTGTGGACAATGGAGGCCTGGCTTGTGAAGCATCAAAGGGAGGCAGACTATCAGTGCTGTTTGTGTGATATTTTGGATTGAGAATCTGTGGGTTCTGGTTGGCTAGGTCTGAAGAATCAGCTGTGATTAAGAAGAGACCTGAACCTGAAGCAAAACCTTTGCTTTACTGGGACAATTGATGCTGGATAGCTGGGACTGAAAAATCAGCTGTAAGTAACAAGAGACCAGCATCACTGAGGTGAAATCTTCAGGGCAGTATTTCCTCAGGGTCAGCACACAGAGGGGACCCGAGCCTCCAGCTCAAGCTAGAAGCAGGACTTGGTGATGTATAGGCATCTCCTGCATGGTTCTATTGTTGAAAAGGTGAAGGGGTCACAGAGAGCAACTGAGGCTTGGCACTCTGAGAGGCCAGGAAAGGCCATAGATGAAAGTGCATTTTCAGTTGCAGTGAAGACCACAGGATTGAAGGGGTCATGGAGAGAATCTGAGGTTTTTCACCCCCAGAGGCAAGAAAAGGCCATTGGTGAAGGTGTTGCCTCAGTTTCAGTGGTGATCTCAGCTTTTGGGGGATGCCGATACCATGGGACAATCACCAAGGACAGCAGTAGGTGTGGAATGGAGCTGGTCTGGGTCTGTGAGATGAGCTGTGTGTGCTGTGGACTGAAGAGTCAGAGCAGTGGAGCTGCCAGTACCCTTTGGAGCCCAGAAATCGTGAGTGAATCTCATATGTCCACCATGGAGCTACTTTACTGAACTTTGGTTTTGCTTAGGTGTGCTCTATTCTTCCCTTTGAAATAAGACAGTACTTGATTTGGATTTTACAGAAGCCCACCCACAGTTAAGAGACTTTTAAAAGAGACTATGGACTTTTAAGCATTTGGATTTTTTAAGAACTGTGGGGTTTTTAAGGTTATACTGTCTTATGTTGTGATATTAATTTTAATATAATATCTTGGGGACAAGAATTGGAAAGGTTATGGTTTAATAGTGATGTGTTTGTGTGCCAAATTGACAAGGGGTCAATTGTGCTGGATAGCTTTAGTGTCAACTTGACAACCTGGGTTGGGGGAGGCTCAGTTAGGGAATTTCTTTCATTGGACTGGCCTGTGGCCATGTCTGCAGGGCACCTTCTTGATTGTTGAATGGTGTGGGAGGACCCAGCAGACTGTAGGTGGTGCCACCCCTGGGGAGGTTGGTTTGTGTTGCGTAAGAAAGCAAGCTGAGCAGGGGCCAGGGGAGCAAGCCAGTAAAGAGTGTTCCTCCACGGCATGTGCTCCAGATCCTGCTTCCAGGTTCCTGCCTGGAGTTCAAACGCTGGGTTCCCTGATGAACTGTGACTCAGGAAATGTAAGATGAAATAAACCCTTTCCTCCCCAAGTTGGTAGTGGTCAGTATTTTGTCACTGCAAAGAAGAAACAAACTAAGACAGTAAGAAAGGACTTTCTTAATCAGACATCATCTGCTCAGGCATTAAGGTTAACAATCAATAGGTGGGACTTCATTAAGCTACAAAGCTTCTATACAGCAAAAGAAACAATGAAGGAAGGGAACAGGAATTTACTGAGTGGGAGAAAATCTTTACCAGCATATCCAGAATATACAAAGGACTCAAAAAAAAAAAAAAAAAAAAAAAAAAAAAAGAAAGAAAGAAGAAAATAGCTCTCTCCTGGGTAAGCCCACTGCTCCCTCTGTGCCTTGACTCCCCTTGGCCCATTTACCCTCTCATCTCCCCTGCCTGTCTCTCCTCCTAGCCTAGGTACTGTCCCATTTCTTGTCTTGGCACCCCAGACACAGGGGGAACCACCACTGCTTCTTGATCCTTTGCATCCAGACCAACTCAGTTCCATCTGGCCATTCCCAGGAGCCCTTTGGGCCTCGTCCCGCCCTCACCTGTCTCTGCATTCCTGGGCTGCACTAGCAGCCAGCCTCTTTCCTGGACATCAGGGCTGACTTCTCGGCTTCCTGATCATTTGCATCCAGACCAACCCAGTTCCACCCTGTAGTCCCCAGGAGCCCTTGGGGCCTCTTTCTGCCCCCATCTCCCTTTTCATCTCTGGGTGGCACTGGCCCCAAGCTGCCTGAGACCAGCATCTTTACTCGGCCCTGCTTCCAGGCCAGTCCAAAGCCCAAATTCCTGAGGACAACATCTTACCTGGAGGGATCCAGACCTTAGGAGAAAGCCTGAGAGCATCTAATCCTCATGTGACTTGGGTCTCTTTGGGAACTCCTGAAGAAAAAAGCAATCTGGCCACTCCAATATAAAATCAAGAGAGAACCAGAACCTTAGATGAACCAGATTTTCATGCATAAAAAGTAAACCACAAAGGAACATAAAGTTTACAAAAAGAAGCAGACCTAAACTTGAAGGCTTGAGACTCACACAAGAATCAAAAACTATAAAATAAATTCACATGTCAAAATCACACATAAAAAATAACATGAAAAACCAAAATATTCCCAACAAATATCAATAGTCCTCTGGAGGAGTAAAATGAGAAACTGCTAGAGATAATGCAGGTCATGGAATGCAAAAGAACAATTATAAACATGATAGAAGAATTCAGTGCCTACATTAAAAAATCAGAAAGAACACAAATAAATGACTTAACATTGCAACTCAAGACACTTGAAAAGCAACAAGAGATGAAAGCCAAACCTAGCAGAAAGATCATTATAAGGGAATACTTTAAAAACCTATGTGCTACAAAATTTGAAAACCTAAAAGAAATTATGGATATCTAAAGGCATGGGAACCACCAAAACTAAACCAAGAAGAGATTAACAGCTTAAACAGACCCATAACACACCAAAAGAAAGAAAGAGCACCTCCAAATCAACAAAATCAGAGATGAAAGATCACCACAGACACCAGAAAGATACAGAACATTATAAGGGAATACTTTAAAAGCCTATATGCTACTAAATTTGAAAACCTAAAAGAAATGGACAGATATCTAAAGACATGCGAACCATCAAAACTAAACCAAGAAGAGATTAAAAGCTTAAATAAACCCATAACACAAAAAGAAATTGAAACAGTAATTCAAAATCTCCCAATTAAAAAAAGCCCAGGACCAGATCAATTTACAGCAGAATTCTATCAGATGTTTAAAGAAGATCTGCATCCAATACTACTTAATTTATTCAAAAAGATAGAAATTGAAGGAGAACTTCCAAATTCCTTCTACGAAGGCAGCCTCATTCTAATACCAAAGCCAGGTAAAGATACAACCAAAAAAGAAAACTATAGACCCATATCCTTAATGAACATAGATGCAAAAATTCTCAACAAGATACTTGCAAACCGCATACAGACACATATCAAAAAAATCATCCACCATGATCGAGTAGGCTTTATCCAAGAGATCCAGGTACAGTTCAATATACATAAGTCAATAAATATCATAAATCATGTAAATGGGCTCAAAGACAAAAACCACATGGTCATCTCAATAGATGCAGGGAAGGCCTTTGAAAAAATTCAACATGCATTTATGTTCAAAGTCCTAGAGGGAATTGGGCTGGAGGAAACATACCACAACATAAACAAAAACATATATAACAAACCCACAGCCAACATCATTCTAAATGGAGAAGAACTGGAAGTAATCCCATTGAAATCAGTAACCAGAAAAGGCTGTCCACTTTCTCCACTCCTCTTTAACATAGTGCTTGAAACTCTTGCAAGAGCAACAAGACAAGAGCAGTAAATTAAAGGAGTAATAATGGAAAAGATCACATTATACCCTTCTGAAGATGATATGCTATTATATCTAAGAGATGGCAAAAATCCACCTGAAAACTCTAGAAATTATTAACATGTTCAGTAAAGTGGCAGGTTACAAAATTAACCTACAAAAGTCTGTAGCCTTTCTATATACCAATAACAATCAGAGAAAGAACACATGGTAACACTGCCCTTCAAATAGCTACAAATAAAAAATTACATATCTCAGAGTAAACCTGACCAAATACATTAAAGACCTCAGCAATGAAAAAATTACATCTTTAAAGAAAGAGTTTGAGGAAGACATCAGAAGATGGAAGGACCGCCCATTCTCATTCATTGGAAGAATTAATATTGTGAAAATGACTATACTACCAAAAGCCACTTATAGATTCAATGCAATGCCAATCAAAATCCCCATAACATTTTTTCACATAATTGGAAATAAAAAAAATAACCACTCTAAGATTTATATGGAAGCACAAAAGATCTCAGATAGCCAAAGCAACCCAGAGCACTAACAGCAATGCATGGGATTATTATACCAGATTTTAAGCTGTATTACAAAGCTATAGTCATATAAACAACATGGTACTGGCATAAAATAGACCCATAGATCAATGGAACAAAATTGAAGACCCAAATATGACTACAAGCAATTTCAGGCACCTGATATTTAACAAGGTCCCCAGAACATTCACTGGAGGAATGACAGCATGTTCAGCAAATGGTGCTGGCAAAACTGGATCTCCACCTGTAGAAGAATGAAACTAAACACCTATCTTTTACCTTGCACAAAAGTCAATTCCAAATGGATCAAAGACCTCAATGTAAACCTGGAATCTCTCAAGCTGTTAGAAGAAAACATTGGTAAAAACCTACAAGATATAGGTGTAGGAAAGGGTTATCTAAACTGGACATCAATTGCTCGGGAAACAAGGTCAAGAATCAATAAATGGGACCTCATTAAACTAAAAAGCTTCTGTACATCAAAGGAGGCAACCAGAGAAGTGAAGTGAAAACCCACAGAATGGGAGAAAATCTTCATCAGCGACAAATCTGACAGAGGTTTAACATCCAGAATATATATCGAACTCAAAAAACAGAGAATCAAGATAAGAAGTAACCCAATTAAAAGATGGGCTAATGAGCTGAACAGAGAGTCCTCAAAAAAATATTAAAGATGGTTAGAAGCATCTCAAAAGATGTTCAACATCACTGATAATTAGGGAAATGCAAATTAAAACCATTTAAGATTTCATCTTATCCCAGTCAGACTGGCTAAGATCAAGAGAACAAATAATACCAAATGTTGGAGAGGATGTGGGGGAAGTGAAACACTCATCCACTGTTGGTGGGACTGAAAACTTGTTCAACCCCTATGGAAAGCAGTGTGGAGAGCTTTTAAAAAACTACAAATGAACTACCATTTGACCCAGTTATGCCACTCCTTGGCATATACCCAAAGAACTCATCCTATTGCAGAGACACTTGTACATCCATGTTTGTTGCTGCTCTTTTCACAATAACTAAGAGATGGAAGCAACCTAAGTGTCCCTCATCTGATGTGTGGATAATGAAAATGTGGTTCATTTATACGATGGAGTTTTACTCAGCAATAAAGAAAGATAAAATCATGAAATTTACAAGTAAATGGATGGAACTAGAAACTGTTATACTAAGTGAAGTAACACAGACTCAGAAAAGAAATCGACATATGTTTCCCTCATATGTGTATTGTAGAACCAAACCCTGATGAGTATATATCCAGACATAACTACAGGAGCCAGGATAAAGGAAAGGAAACAGGGAGGTAAAGGAAAAGAAAGAACCTTAAAGGGAAGAACAATAGAAAACAGGCCTTAATAAGGGAGATAGAGAAAAAAAATTGGGTTAGTTTAAGGGAGGGGGGAGGGAAGAGTATACAAGAAAACTGGGGGATAAAGGGAAAAAGGAGCTCAAGAGAGGTAGGACCATAGGCGAAGGGTATTATTAAGGGAGAAAGGTGCTAAATGGGGGCGCCTTAAGTGGTAAAGCTATTGTGGAGGGGTGAGACAGTGGAAGAGATAAATAATGCCAAGCTAGTTTTGAAAACCAGAGGGAACCATATTACTCCTACAACCTACTGACAAATTATACATAGCAGATCAAGAACTATATGTCTAGGTAAGTTTTATCTGATAACAATTTGTCTTTGCCCAAGGTTTATCTACATAGCACACTGTAATTAAAAGTACCAGACTGGTGGAACTAATCTTCTTGGATGTTTAACAGACATAATTTGAGGCCTATACTAATTTGGTAAGAGGGACATAAAGGACAGTTTTTGCTCCTTGCCCTCCTTGGTCAACTAGTTCCAGGGGACTATGAGCATCTCTCCAAGTGTCCTGTAATGGTGGTGGGTCACCTGTCCTTTGATAAAGGAGGCCGAGGAGACCCCACCAGATGGACTTGAACCAGTGTCCAGTCTACAAAGTGGATGGTCAACACAGAGGAACTGTTTCTTCCATGCTTCCAAATGAAGCCAGCCATGGTTGAGCAGGACCTTTGACTTATCTTCACATAGGCAGAACTGGTAAAAGAAAGGAGCCAGGGGCTCCTTCCAAGCTCATGTGACCCCTGAGGAACAGATCCTCAAAGGACCTTAAGAGTAAAAATAAATTGGTTTATCTGGGCCAACTGTATGGTCTTAAGCACCCAAAAGGGAATTATATCCAAAGATTAAAGGGGCCATTATAATTTTTTAAGAGTCCATATGTATAGCTAAAGGTCACAAAACAAGCAACAATGCTAGATAGGAAATACCTTGTTTTGAGTTGTTGGCCAGGGTGGTACAAGGGACTCCCAGATAATAACCCAGCATAGAACTGGGAAAATGAACACACAGAAGACCCTAATCTTATCTAAAGGAATATTGACAACCGATTGCTCCTAGATGAGGAACAGCTGACCTTCCTAAAACAAAGACCTCTAGATAGGCTGACTAGATTCACCAGATGGACAAGTAGTGGGGAATGGCTAGGGGTTCCAACAACATAGAAGACAGTAGCAGAGATAACAGAGAATAAGGGGGAGAGAGGCTATGGGAGGGTACCATCTGGGAAGTGGGTGTATAGTTGAATAAGATGGTTTAGGATGTTCTGTGTGATATACACAAAAAAATCAACAAATTAAAAAATGAGTTATAGTTGAGGAGGAAGCATAAAAATTTATGTCATGTTAATTAACAAGAGCAGTCTGTACTGTTAACTACTAAACTATCTTTCCACTCCCAAACTTCTCTTTTATTGTACAATGAATATACACTATTAAACAAATAGAGTAGGTACAATGGCATCCAGGTTTTTCCTGGGCCAGTGTAGATACTGGGTCCCCAAACTAAAGGCAGGCCCCTAAAGAAGAGCATCACCCAGGCTGAAAGCCAGGGACACAGGAGGATGATGTGGAGAGGGGAGTAGGTGCTTTTAGGAAGAAAGCAGAACAGAGCTCAGTGAACAGGCATCCCTGGGCTTCAGCTCTGCCCCAGCTGGCTCAGCACCACCACTCAATAATCCATGGGAGCCAGATTAAATAAATGTCATTTGGACACAAAAATATTGGCATTAAGCTCATCCCTTCTTCAAGCATTCAGCAAGATTGGGAGGTTATCGATTTGGCTATCTGGGTCTTGCTGAGTTTAATGACAGCCATGTGCTGGCTGGCTGTCTCCTTAAAAGAACAACAACAACAACAAAAAAAAAACAGTAGGCTATAGACCTGAACAGAGTGTTCTGAAATGATGAAATAAATAAATATGGCTAAGAAACACATTAAAAATGCTCAAGATCCTTAGTAATTACAGAAATGCAGATTTAAAAAAAAAACACACACTTTAAGATTACATCTTACCTCAGTCAGATCGACTATGATCAAGAGAGTGAAAGACATCAAATGCTGGCAAGGATGTGGAGAAAGGGGAAGGCTCATTCACTGCTGGTGGGAATGAAAACTCCTGCAGCCACTGTGGAAAGCAGTGTAGTGAACTCTCAAAAATCTACAAATGAACCTACCATATGTTGTTCCAGTTAGCACATCCGTGTTTGTTGCAGCTCTCTTCACAATAGCTAATAAATGGAAGCAACTTAATGTTCCTCAACTGACAAATGGACAATGAAAATAAGGTACATCTACACAATGGAGTTCTACTCAGCAGTAAGATGAACTTTGCAGGTAAATAGATAGAATTAGACACTGTTATACTAAGTGAAGTAGTACAAACGCAGAAAAGCAAGCGATGTATGTTCTCCCTCATTTGCAGATAGTAGCATCAATCCCTTTTATGTGAGTATGTATTCTGATGTAACACCAGGAGCCAGGAAAATGGAAAGGATACAAAGAGGTGAAGAAAAAGAAAGAACCTGAGAGAGGGAGAAAGTAGGGAACAGATATTACCAGGGGGAGGTGGGGAAAGTAGGAGCATTCAACTAGGAGAAGAAGAGGGAGGGACATGCAAGGAGTCACCCTGTGTACGGGAGCAGCAATCAGGAGAGGGCTGATAGAGATAGTGTTAGTCGGGGGAGGGTGGAGATAACAGGGGCATTGGGACTGAGAAGGGAGTAGGGAGTTCAGACGAAAGGAAAAGGAGTAGCTATAAATGAGTCTTGGGGAGCTAGGCAACCCACAGGGAAATGTAATACCACCCAAACCCATGAGAAATTGTCCATACAGTGTATAAACATTAGTCCACATGTGTACCTGGGGGGAGGGGGTGTTTGGCACAATGCCAGACTGAAGAGAGGTCCCTTTCATTGGTTAGTGAGAGTGATCCAATACACTCCCAAGATAATACAGGCTACTGCCAAAGCACCTGCTTATCTCCCAGAACTAGTAGATAAGACCCTACTGCAGAAGACAGGACATACTTTGGCTTCAGAACTTGGCAGAGTGTTACAGGAACTAACATGGAAGCTTCTACCTGAAGTTTAACCTTCATAGCACTAGATGATAATATGCCAACTGCTAAGGGTGAAAATCAATCAATGGTCCAACTCAGCCCTAAAGTTTAATAGCCATAATGACCAGCATAGCAAAGTACCTCTATTTGTTCAGTGGTGGCACTATTATCTGGGGCATTAATCAATATCTATCAATGGGAGTTAACTCATGGGTCATGCTGTAAACTCAGTCAAATATATATGGCTAGAGAGGACATAAATCCTAGAGAAAACCCTATCTCTTTCCCATCTCTAGACAAATGAAATGTCTTACCATTTGCTAAATATGGATCCTTATATTTACAGAGAAGCATAGCATACACCACTTATCAGAAAAACTTCTTTATGCAACAGATGGAAACTACTGCAGAATTCCACAACTGGTCAGACACAGAGACTATGCATCTGAGAGATGTCCAGTCTCACATAACACATCTACAACTGAATCTATGCCTAAGCCTCATGGAACATAATGGAATAAGAGATGAAGTGAAAACTAATGCATCCTACTGTCATCAGTGAAGCTTCCTTATACAACTGAGTGCAATACACACAGAAGGCCACAAATGGCCAATTTTAAAGAATAAGAGACTGCAGAGTGTGTACTCCTAGATAGTACCCCTCTGTTGAAACTTACCCACCCACAGCTCAGTGGCCATTGTGAAGAGGGGACAGAAAGACTGTAAGAGCAAGGGCTGGTTCACAAATATGGGGAAGCAGAGGCTTTCAGTTCACTGAAATAATGTGAACTTGTGACCATGGTGGCATTGAGCACAGGACCTATGCCAACTCAGTTAAACAAGGGCCCAGTGGGGAGGTGAGAAATGGGTGGTGGGCCAGCCCAGCCCTAGACTGAGAAATATTGGAGAGTGATCTTTCCTGGGAGAGGGAGAGTATGCCTTACTTAGATATTAAGATGGGCTGACTAGACGCCAGTGACTGAATTTGTACCAAATGACATCTGGGTACTAATGCTTGATTGCATAGGACTTAACATGTATTGTAGAATTCCTGAGGACCTGTAGGGGAATTTATGGGCATGGATGGGGAAGGGAGTCAAAATTTGAATAAGAATTGTTATAAGAAATTACAAAAACTCAATAAAAAATTAAAAGCAACAACAACGTAAATGCTGTAATTAATACTCTCCCAATTCAAAAAGTGCCCAGGACCAGATAGAAACTTCAGAATTCTATGAAAGCTTCAAAGAACTACTACTGATATTTCTTAAACTATTCCATAAAATAGGCAAGGTAAAAATACTCCTACTTTATTCTCTGATGACAGTAATCCTCAAAACCAGAAAAAAATACAACAAAAGAAAAGAAAACTATAGGGCATTTTTTTCTGATGAATATAGACTCCAAAAATTTCAATAAAATATTAGGAATATGAATGCAAGAACATATAAAAATATGCACAATGATCAAGCTAGCTTCATCTCAGAAATGTAGAAATGAGTTAACATGATTAAATCAGTAAATGTAATCCAAAACATAAACTCCAAGACAAAAGTGACATGATTGTCTCATTTGATGCAGAAAGGGCTTTTGAGAAATTCCAATATTCATTCATGAAGAAAGTCAAGGAGAATCTAGCTATATGTGGCACTTACCTCAACGTAGTAAAGGTAATATTAAAGAAGATCACAGCCAACATAATACTAAATTCATAAAAACCAAAAGATTCCCATTAAAATCAGGAACAAGCTAAGGATGACCACTCTCCCCATTCAATATGGTATTTAAAATCATAGTTCGAGAAATAACACACGAAAGACATAAAGTTTATAAAATTAAGAAATGGGGGACTCGATGACTCAGTGGTTAAGAACTATTGGCTATTCTTGCAGCAGACCCAGGTTTGATTCCCAGAACCCATATGGAGGCTCACAACTGTCTATAATTCCAGTTTCAGGGGAATCCAATGCCTTCTGACCTATTCAAGCATTGGGCCAAATGGGTTCACTTATACACACGCAAGCAATACATTCATACACATAGAATAAAAATAATAAGTAAAAGTAACAAAAAAAAAACTGGAAAGGAAGAAGTCAAAGTATCCTTATTTGCCAATAATTTAATTTTATTCATAAAATATGCTAAAGACTCCACCAAAACATTCCTAGAGCTGATTAATACATTCATCAAAGTAAAGGATATAAAATGAATACCCCAAATCCTTCCTATATACCAGCAATAAATGTACAGAGAAAGAAACCAAGGATCCTGTCCTAGTTACTTTCTATTGCTATGATAAAAGCAGTGACCAAAATCAGCTTAGGCAGGAAAGTCCCCAGTCACAGGTCATCACCGAGGTAGGGCAGTGCAGGAACTCAGGACAGGAGCATGGGGGCAGGAGCTAATACACAGACTATGGACAATCCCTGCTTATTGGTTTGCTTCCCTGCTTATTGTCTGTTCACATTTTGCTCTCTTATTCAGCAAAGTACTATGTGCCTGGAGGTGGCATCAATTTCAGTGAGCAGGGCCTTCATACATCACTCAATAATCACAAAAAATGTCCCAGAGATGTGACCATAGACCAATTCAATGGAGAAAGTCCTCATTTGCGGTTCCCTCTACCAAGATGTGTCAAATTGACAAATGGTGCTGGTCATACTGGATAGTTACATGTAGAAGGATGAAACTAGATCCATATTTCTGACATCGCTCCTACCAGAAATCATAAGCTAACAAAGTCAAAGCCCAATGCCAGGATTGAACTCTTTCCTTGGATGCTCTTGACCAAGAGTCCCATAGACTTTATCCTGATGATTGTTCTAATATGCAAGATAAGGAACTCAGACTAGAAAACTGGTCAGTGCTAGATCATGGACATTTTTTGGCCATAAGGAAAATCATCAACTATACTTTAAATGTAACAGAGACATTGTAATTTTACTGTCAAATGGTCCACTACTTGCTATTGTACAATGTCTTGACTATGTTTTGTAATATTTTATGTGCATTTAGAAACTTGCAGACCATTTTCAATAACTTTTATTTATTTTATTATTTAAATGCTTCTTAGTGAGCTTTGAAACTTTCAGAAATTTCCCACTCAAATCCAGACCCTCCCCTATCCATACCTTCCTCATAGCCTCTGAACCCTATACACTCTGCCATAAATGCAGACTCCTTTTCATTCAGGCGTTTGTACCCAAATGTCCTTCAGTATAAATGTGTCCACTGGAGTCTAGTCAGCCTATCTAGTGGTCCTATGTAAGTCATGCTCTCCCTCACACAGCAGTAATCAGTCTTAAATAGTTCTCAATCTAGTGCTGGCCTGCCGCCTATTTCTCAACTCCCCTTTGGGCCCTTGTTTAAATGAGCTTACATGGCTCTCATGCTTGATGCCACCACTGCCACACGCTCACATGATCAAGCCTACAGTGGCCTGGAAGCCTCCACCACCTTATGTTCATGAACCAGCCTTGGCTCTTACAATCTTTCTACTTCCTCTTCTTCAATGGTCCCTGTGCCGTGGGTGGATGAGTTTCCATGTAAGAGTCCCATCCTACAGTCTACAGTCTCTTATTCTCCAAAACTTGTCCAGTTGTGGCCTTCTATGTGTATCACACTCTGATGTACAACTCTCACTGGTGAGAGTTGAGATGTCATTTTGATAACTTTTATAAAAATACTTTCTCCTATAAGTCATGCTGTATGTTTTTGGTTTTACCTTCTGATTATTCTACCTGATTATTCTACTTTTTAAATAATGTTTTCTGGAATTGTTTTCAGTAATTTTATATATATATATACTTTTTAAAATTGTTATTTTATATTTTTTTTGAAGAAGCACATCACTACAGCTTTAACTTGCCAATTAAGTTTCCAGAGCAAAGACACTGATCCTTCAAAAGTGACTATAAAATTTCTAGGTTCTATGTTGAATCAATACAGTTTTACAATATTGAACTCAGTATAAGCCCTGTAAGACATAAAATTGAAAGAGTTTTTAACCCTCAAAGAAGACCACCATTTCATTCTAAAAAATACTGTTCCTTACAGAAAGACTCATTGTTTTTGCTACTAACACTGAGATGTTTGCACATGCGTCTCTAATTTGTATGTATCTAATTATTGCTAGTCATAATCATTTGCACTCAGATCCTTGGCGCCTGTGTATGTCTATAAAGACATCAGGTAGATTTCAGTGGTAATGTTCATCACCTCTACTAATTAACATGACGTAAAGTTTTATGCTTCCTCCTCAAATATAACACATTTTAGTTTGTTGATTTTTTTTCTGTGTGTGCATCACACAGAACATCCCAAACCATCTTATTCATCTATATACCCACTTCCAAGATGGCACCCTCCCATAGCCTCCCTCCCCCCCAATAGAGCCCTTATACTCTGTTATCCCTTCTACAGTCCACTGTGTTGTCGGCAACCCCAGCCTTTACCTACTAGTTGTCCTTCTGGTGAATCTAGTATAGCTATGTATAGCTATAGGCTATATATGTATGGCCTTAAACACACAAAAGGACAGTATAACCAAAGATTAAAGGGGACAATATAATTTCTTAAGAGTCCATATGCATAGCTAAAGGCTACATAACAAGCAACAATGCCAGCTAGGAGATCTCTTCTTTTGAGTTTTTGGCCTGGGTGGCCCAAGGGACTCCCAGATAGTAACTCAGCATAGAACTGGAAAAATTAACAGCAGACCCCAATCCTAGCTAAAGGAATATTGACAACTGATTGCTGCTAGATAAGGAACAGCTGATTTTCCTAAAACAAAGTAATTATATTTTTAATACATGACTATTTTAAGATTTTTATTTATTATTTTTAATTTATGTTTATGAGTGTATCACCTACATTTATGTGCACTCACGTCATGCAGTACCTGTGGATGTCAGAAGATGGCATCAGATCTCCTGGAACTAGAGTTACAGAGGTCTATTAGTAGCAATGTGGGTTCATGGAACTGAACCAGTGTCCTCTACAAGAGCATCCAGTGCTCTTAATCACTGGGCTGTCTCTCCAGCCCCCCTATATGATTATTTAAATTGACCAGACTTTTGACTTCACAGAGCAATAGGGTCATATTGATTTTCAGTGAATTATCACAGCAGTAATATAGTAACTACCATTTCAATTACTTTTGCTCCTTTTATAAAATAGAGTTCCTTAATTGGGTTTAATTCAGAAATGAATTACCAATTCTTTAAAGAAAATTGCACTTTGGTAAATATACTAACACTCATTTTTACTCAAATATTGTGGTACTCTATACAACACAGCTATCTGATTGTAGCAATTGAAGAAAAATCTTTAAGACAGTCTGTAATTTTAAGGCATATTTAGAAACATATTTATTTGACACATCAATTACTTATGTTAAAAGTGAATATTTTCATGTACAATTATTTTCAGGTAATGTCCAATAAATCTATATTTGTTACTTTATCCTTTCATAATAAAACATAGTTCATAAAACTGAACAGAACCCTATTGTAGATAGGTTTGCTGCTCCTTCAAGTACTCTGCAGGTAATGTAACAACTGAACATTTGCCAAAGATAATAGCGGTTCTGTCAGCTTCTCTGCTTACTGAAAAAATAAGCCTTTTATGACAGTTATTTTCAATAACAACAAAAAAAATCAAGCTGTTAATTCAAATCTTTATTTTGGACATTTTTTAAGATTGCACCAAAATTAATTCTTAATCCAATTACTCTGTGGTTCTTATTATGACCTTGCCAGTACAGTAGCATGTAATTTGGGAACAGAAAGAATTCTATGGTTGACAACTATTGCTGTGACCATTCCAGAAAATGAAGCAACTTATTTTCATTTTCTAAGTTTATTTTGTATATAAATGGATTTTAATATTAGAAAATAGTATGGAGCTACTCTAGCAATTAAATGAAAATACCTTTAAAGAATAATGGCTGGTAAAGAATTCTGTGGCCAATAAACTTGAGCTATTATTAACACTGTCACTACAATTGTTACTGCATTAGAACATTAAATGATTTAATATATTTAAAAATAAATCCAATACTAATTGTAAAGATTTAAACCATTTTTTCAATATATTTTTACTGAATTATTTTGCACTTCATACAAAACATTTTAATCATCTTTATACCCCCTCCACCACCTGTAGCAATAGTTCTTAAGCTAAGATTGGGACTTACTACCCATTTCCCCAGGTCTATGCTCAGTTTTGTCTATTTGAATTTGCAGTGTTCTTGTGCAGGCTGACACCACTGTTGTAAGCTCATATGAGCAAGTTTCCAGAGGCCTGGAAGATTCTATTTGCTTATGATCGTGCATCAACCCGGCCTCTTATCTTTCCACTCCCTCTTCTGCAATGGTCCCTGAGCTGTGGGTGGGTGAGGTTTAATATAGGAGTCCTTTGAAAGGACACACTCTGAAATCTCATTCTCTACAGCTTGGTCAGCTGTTGTAGACTTCTGTGTGCATCAAACTCTGCTGCTTTTGTTAATGATATTATATTAATTTAAATAGACTCTTTTGGAGCTAGAGAGATGGCTCAGGGACTAACAGTACTTGGTGCTCTTGCAAAGGACTTTGGTTCCCTTCCCAGTATCTACATGGAGGCTCAGAACTCTCTGTACTTCGAAATCCAGGGAAATCTGATGCATGTTTCTGGCTTCCACCATCAGCAGGCATGCACATTCTGTGCATACATACATTCATGCAAAATATTCCTACATATAAAATGAAATTTAAGAAATTAGAAAAAGTCGTAAATTTTAATCCACAAACTTCTTTAATATAATATGCCTATGGGGCTGGAGAGATGGCTCAGCAGTTGAGAACTCTGGTTGTTCTCGCAGAAGACCCGGGTTCGAACCCCATCACCCATGGCAGCTAACAACTGTCTGTAGCTCCAGTCCCAGAGGATCCGACAGCCTCTTCTGACCTCCGCAGGCATTGCACAACACGGATGCAACTTACCTATATGCAGGCAATACACGCATAACATAAAATAAAAATAATAAATTAAAAAATATAATGTGCCTATTGTTTATACATTTCCTTTACTGTAATTGCTGTAAGAAAGCAAGCTTCCTAATTCAGAGATCATTGTCAATACAGAGTAATTAACATGTGTTTTAATTCCTGTAACTCAAGTAAACTTTAGTCAAGCATTTGTTATCCTGAAATTTGAAAGCGGGAAAGAAAAGAACCAGGAACATTTGAAGCAAAGTTTTAGAAGGTATAAATTTTTCCTGCATAAGATTATTTTTTCAGTTAATATGCAACAGGTG